>NW_026610760.1:0-174312 GCF_029499605.1 Hyla sarda
TTTATGAGTGCTTAAAACGGAACAGTGGAAGTGAGGTTTTGCGGGATGTGTCCTTTTATCCCCTTTTTGAAATGGGGACAAAGACTTTGTTTATCCACATGTACAATCCGTTTGTTGATGTCTCTATGATTAAGAACTTCTTGAGCATCTATTGTGAGTCTATTGCTGGTGGTACTAAGCAGACAAGCAGCATTGGTGTATTTAATGGCACGTATAAGTTCTTTGTGAAGTTGCGGCTTGATGGAGATTGCATTGGAGGCGTTAAGCACCCTCCGGCGAACTTTACCATTGCTGGTTTCAGAGGTTATCTCTATTACTACGGACAGCCATCTTTCTGTAGAAATTGTCTATTGTTTGGACATGTGAAGGAGGCCTGCCCTGGCAGTAAGAAATGCAGGAACTGTAAGCAACCGGGGCATGAGGCGGGTGCATGTCCACACCCGAGGACCTGTGACCTATGTGGGGAAGCTGGCCATGTGTACAAGAACTGTCCAGTGTTGAAGAGGAGGGAGGAGGAGAGGAGAATGGAAGAGGAAATGGTGGAGAGGAGGAGGGCAGCTGCAGCTGCAGCTGCGGCTGCGGCTGCAGTGGTTCCTGCAAGAGAGAGCGTGATTATTGGAGAGGTGCAGAGTCCTGTGGTGGTAGAGGAGCAAGTGAAGGTGGTGGAGGAGCAAGTGGTGGTGGAGGAGGAGCAAATGGCGGTGCAAGTGGAAGAAGGGGAGATTGAGGATGCTCCCAGTCCCCCGGCTGAGGAGTCGCCGCAAATTGAAGAGTGGTCTTCTTCTGAGGGTGAAGACCGTGAGGAGAGACATAGAGAGAGAGAGGATGACTTTGATCTTTTTCGTCCCCCCAAGAAGACGGCCAGGAAGCTTTCTGGTGGACAGATGGAGTCGACGCTGGTGGCTACGGACAATCGGTATCAACCGCTATCTGAGAGCGACATGGATGCGTGCTCTGCGGGAGAAGCTTCTCCCACACCGCTGAGGAAAGCTACCTAAATAACTTTCTTCTTTTCTGTCAAATTCTTCCTTAGGGTTGTTAAGATGGTGGTATGTCTTTTTTAGTCGGTTCTATAAACGTTAGAGTCTTCAGAAGTAAAGTCAGAAGGTCAGTAATTTTGAAGGACTTGGCAGGGAAAAAAGCGGACATTATTTGTTTGCAGGAATGTGGGCTAAATGATATTCCGGGGAAGGGAGAATGGGCTTATGGTCCTGCTGTTTGGTCGGTGTCTGGGCATAATAGAAATGATGGGGTAGGGGTGCTTTTTAAGAGCTTTAAGTTTGAAGTTTGTAGTTATGTGGTAATAGAGGAGGGGAGGTGTATCATGGTGGAGGTTAAGGTGCAGGGGGTTAAATTTAGGTTGATAAATGTGTATGCGCCGGTAAGGAGGGAGGAGCGGGTGGGGTTGTTGGAGGTAATTAAGAGGTTTCTGCCGGGTAAAATACCTTTGGTGTGGGTGGGGGATTTCAACTGTGAAATTGAGGGGAATGTGGATGTATCTGGGAATATTCTTAAAAGTATGGTGTGTGACTTTAAGTTAAAGGATGTGGCTGAAGCGTGTGGAGTGTGTCCTTTGTTAGATACATATTATTCTGATAGTGGAAGTCATAGTTCCAGACTTGATATGTGTTTTGTGTCTAAGGGTGTGTTATGTAAGAATTATATGCAAGAAAAAGTAGGATATTCGGATCATGAGTATGTGTGTTGTGAGTTAGTATTGGATGCAGATTGTGTGAGTGGGAGGGGTGTATGGAAATTAAATGTTAAATTGTTGGAAGTGGAAGGAGTGTATGATAGATATGTTAATAAGTATAGGGGTTGGTGTAAGAAAAAGAATGATTTTCCTGATATATTGTGTTGGTGGGAATGGGTTAAGGGTCAAACAAAAGTTTTCTTTAAAAGAGAGGGATATAAGCGGAATGCTGGGAGGAAGAAGAAGTATGAATGGTTGAATAAAAGATTGGTGTTTCTCAATAAGTTAAAGAAGTATGGCTGGAGTGTGGGTGAGCAGATTGAGGTTGTGAAGAGTGATCTAAAAAATTGGTTGAATGAGAAAGGTAAAGAGTTGATGTATCAAGCAAAACTTGATAAGTTAGAGAAAGATGAGAAATGTTCGAGATATTTCTTTAAAAAAGTTATTGGGAAGAGAGAGGATATGGTAAGAGTGTATGATGATGATGGCTGTCTGGTTAAAGGTAAAGCTGTGTTGGGTGTGGTTAAAAATTTTTATGAAGAGTTGTATGCGGTAAAAGAATGTGAAGAGGACTTGCAGGATGAAGTGTTGAGAGTGCTTGATAAGAGGGTGGATGGTAGTGAATATGGGACTCTGATGAGAGAGATTGGAGAGGAGGAAGTGAAGAGGACTGTGGATAGTATGTCAAGAAATAAAACGCCTGGAGAGGATGGGTTGCCTGTTGAATTTTATGCTTGGATTTGGGATGTTGTGAAGGATGATTTGGTGGAAGTGTATAGGTATATGTGGAGGAATGAGAGAATGGTGGAAAGTATGAAGAGTGGAGTGGTTGTGTTGATTTATAAGAAAGGTGATGTGAATGATGTGAGGAATTGGAGGCCGATAACTTTGTTGAATGTAGATTATAAGGTGTTTGCTAAAATAATTACAAATAGGATGAGAGATGTGGTTGAGCAGGTGATTGGAGAAGAACAAGTTTGTGGTGTGCCTGGGAGAAGAATAAATGAAAATTTGTGTTTGTTGAGAGATTTGTTATGGGATAGTATGAGTAGGAAACAGGAGGTTAGAGTGATGTCGATAGATTTTGAAAAGGCGTTTGATCGCCTGTCACATAGGTTTTTGTTTAGAGTATTAGTGAGAATGGGATTCCCGGGTGATTTTGTAAATGTTGTAAGGATGCTGTATGATGGAGTATATAGTAAGGTTTTGATAAATGGTTGGATGTCTGAGAAGGTGAAAGTATGTTCTGGTGTAAGGCAGGGTTGTCCGTTGTCCCCTATGGCTTTTATATGTGCTATGGAGCCATTATTAGAGATGTTGCGGCGGGATAAGTGTGTTAGAGGGTTAAAAATTCCAGGGAGTGGTGGGAGAGAAGTCAAAGTTTTGGCCTACATGGATGATGTGTGTATTTTGGGAGAGTCTGTGGCTGTTATGAGAAGGGCAAAGTTACTAGTTGGATTGTTTTGTGGAGCGTCTGGGTTTAAGGTGAATTGGGACAAAAGTGAGTATAAATGTTTTGGTAGTATGCAAGGAAGTGAGGATGTGGGTATGAAGAATATTGAAGGTGGTATTCAGGTTTTAGGTGTTAAAATGGATGAAAGATTGGATGGGAGAGAAAGTTGGGATGATGTGGAGAAGAGAGTGTCCAAAAAATTGAGTCTTTGGAGGTTGAGAGATTTGTCTATGGTTGGGAAAGTGCTGGTTGTGAAAAGTGTAATATTGCCTATTTTATTGTATGTGGCAATAGTGTTTCCGCCAAGTTATATGGTTTTAAGGAAGTTAAAAAGAATTTTGTTTGTGTTTTTTTGGGGTACAAAAGTGGAAAGAGTGAGGAGAGAAGTTGTGATGAAGGATGGTAGTAAGGGTGGAATGGGATTTCCAAATCTAGATGTGTATTTGGGGGTGAATGTGGTGTTTGCGGTTAGAAGGATGATGAGAGGAGAAAAGAATTTTGCATGTATGTTGAGATATTTAGGTGGGCGTGTGTTATGCAAATTAGGTTGGCTGGAGAGAGATTTGAGAGTGCCTTATGCCTTTGTGTGCCCGAGTTGGTATTTGTATGTGGAAAAGTTTTTGGAGAGTTATAGGTTGATTGGTGTGAGAAAGGAGTTGTTTGAAAGTAAGAAGAATGTGTTTGGGTATGTCGCCGCAAGTGAGGTGGAGTGTCCGATTAATATGGTAAGAGGCCAGGATGTGTCTAAGGTGTGGAAGAGTTTAATGACAGATGGAATATCAAATAGACAGAGAGAGATAGGATGGCAGTGTTTGCATGGAGCCCTACCAGTAAGAGAGTTCCAAAGGAATAGAGGTATTGGAAGGAGTGAAATATGTCCGAGGGAAGATTGTAGTGGGGTTGAAAGTGTGATGCATGTGATTTGGAATTGTGACATGGCTCAGAATGTATGGAGAGGGATAGGTCTGTTGTGTAAGGAGTTGACTGGGATTAATAGGTTGTCATATGAGGTTGTGATGTTTGGTCTTAGTATGATTGGAAGAAAGAATGAAAGGGTGTTGTTTGTGTTGTTGGCGATTGTGAAGGAAGTCTTGTGGGATGTTAGAAATTTATATGTGTTTAAAAGAAAAGATGTGACTGTGGAAGGAAGTTTAAGAATGATTCTGGATAGGTTGTACACCGTTTATTTACGTGATAAAAAGAAATTAGGTGAAATAGATGCAGAGGGGATATGGAAATTTTTGAAGTGGAGACATGTTGTAAGGGTGTAATGGTGATGGTATTTGAATTTGTTTTGAATTTGCTTTGAACAAATAAAGAATGACCTAATGATGAGTTAGACTTCACCATGAGTCAAAAATGACGCGTTATCTAAGTGGTGTTTAGTCTAAACCTGAAGGTTTATAAAAAAAAAAAAAAAAAAAAAAATCTGTTCTTATCAGTTTAATATCTGATACGTCCCCTATCTGGGGACCATATATTAAATGGATTTTTGAGAACGGGGGCCGATTTCGAAGCTTGCTTCCGTCGCCCTATGCATTGACCCGATATGGCAGTATCTTCGGGTACAGTGCACCACCCCCTTACAGGGTTAAAAAGAAAGATTCCTACTTTCATTGCTACCTGCTTGCTGGCTAGCCAGCTAGCCAGCCCTGTGGGCCTTGCTGCTGCTGCAGCCAAAAAACAAAAGGTGGTGCTGCTTCTGCTGCTTCTGCTTCTGCTTGTGTCTGGCCGCTGTTGGAGCGTCCAGGCACAGGACTTCTGCTGCTGCTGACTAAATGGCCTCCTTAATTGGATCATTTGAGTAGCCAGCACACCTGTGCAGGTACGGCATGACATGATAGGCAGCTGCCTTGATAGCGGGTGGGTGCTGAATGTTCCTAATTGACAAAATAAGATTAATGCTTATGAAGAAATATAAAATCTCATCCCTTCCCCAATATCGCGCCACACCCCTACCCCTTAATTCCCTGGTTGAACTTGATGGACATATGTCTTTTTTCGACCGTACTAACTATGTAACTATGTAACATAACATGGGGGGGGGGGGGGGTCTCCTGGCTGTTCACACAGGTGTGTCATTGCTGTACATTGACCATGCATTGCTTCTGTGGTATTGCAAAGGCAAAGACAAATGCTTCCAGCCATCCATTGCACTAATGGATTGGTCATCAGCTGGCTGTCTATGTCCCGCATCAATATAGACCAAAGTACAGAGGGTTAGGCTATGCTATTGTGCACCTACCTGATGCATCAGAAGGTGCGAGGCCCTTGCTAAATTCTGTGCACAGACTTTGAGATCTATACTTTAGACTGTATCTAAACCTGCTCCAACATGGACTGACATTCTGGCCTACTTTCAGCCGATGCGACTTGTCTGTCGCTGAACAGTCGCTTTTTATGTATTCAGCACCTATGTATAATGTTGTAAAAATGCTCTAGAAGCTAAAGTCGCAGAAATGTCACACATATTTGGCCTGCAACTTTCTGTGCGACAAATTCAGACAGGAAAAATCAGTATAAATCCTTAGAAAATTATCCCCCAGTGTCTCCATCTGCTGGCGGTATTGAATAAGCATTGCTGCACTGATGGGGTATGCATTAGACGAAAAAAAAGAAGAAAAAGAAGAATAATACGCCCAGAAAAGAGGCGAAAAGGAGAAAAACGTAAAAAAACGTGAAAAAAAAGTAAGAGGAAGAGAAGGGAAAAAAAGGTGGAAATGGGTTTAAAAGTGATTTCGGCGGAGAAATATATATATATATATATATATATATATATATATATATATATATATATATATATACGCGCACACACACACATATATATAAACGTATTCTCCGTTGAGATATTGCAGCCGCTGCTGTGTCCAGGCCCAGGAGCCTTAGCACTGTGCTGTGATGTCACTCAATACCACTGACATCACTAGGTGTAAACAACATCTCTCCTTTGCTGTGTATGTGACTATGGAGCTGTTTGGTGATGTTGTCTATTATGGCCTTCATAGAAGCAACAGGAGATTGTTGCATCCATCTAGAACCCTCAGAACTACAGTGCTATGATGTCACTCACTTCCACAGGCCTTGCAGAGTGTAAACAACAACAACCCAGCTTTGTTGTGTATGTAACCATAGGGATTTGTGATGTCACCTAGAACCTTCACAGCAGCGACAGCTTTATGAGGAGCATCAGCACTGCTCTGCCTGAGCAGAACCATCACCGCCATAGGTTGTCAAATAACCCGGGTTTAACCCACACAGGTAAGTCCAATGGGGTGCAGGCATGTCCTCTATGCTTACAGCTTCCCGTGGGTGTTGGTTTGATACCGTTTGGGGACAGCCAAGGAGGCATCTGCAGGCAACAAAGGTAGGTGTGTGCTTGTGTGTGTGTTTCCTATGCAGATCCTAAGCCCAGTGTCACATGCAAGTAGGAGGAGTAAGAAGGGTTCCTGGCAAATCCGGGTTATGGATTGCATTTAAAAAGGCCCCGTGGGAGTGCAATGGGCCCCTGTCTTGCTGCTTAGCAATAATGGTATGGGTTTAGGTTCTGCTGTGTGTACTGGTGGTTGACTGCCCCCCAGCCCAGAGTGTGCATGGAAAATTGTCTGGCAGCCTCCCTGACAGCAAGCAGTGATAGTGCCCATGAAGGGCACCTTGTTGGGCCCGCCCCTTTCACGGTTATCGCTTCTCGGCCTTTTGGCTAAGATCGGGGTTTATTGCCTCGGTCGGCGCTGAGGGTGCGAGTGAACTGCGCCGCGACTAGCTGCGTAGGTGATCAAGACTGTGGTACTCGTTACCGACAGATTTGGAAAGATGGCTGGATCCAACATGTCTGCAGTGGAGAAGACCGTACGCATCAAGGTGCTAACCACGGATCGTCTAAGAAACAGCATTGAATACATCGGCCATACCATTGTTGAGCGACTGGCAGGATTTTCCTTGAGCGACCTCTTTTGTGTCCAGGAGAACAAGCGCCAAGGTATTTATGACGTGTCCTTCTTATATGATGCTGACTGCCAGAACTTTTATGAGTGCTTAAAACGGAACAGTGGAAGTGAGGTTTTGCGGGATGTGTCCTTTTATCCCCTTTTTGAAATGGGGACAAAGACTTTGTTTATCCACATGTACAATCCGTTTGTTGATGTCTCTATGATTAAGAACTTCTTGAGCATCTATTGTGAGTCTATTGCTGGTGGTACTAAGCAGACAAGCAGCATTGGTGTATTTAATGGCACGTATAAGTTCTTTGTGAAGTTGCGGCTTGATGGAGATTGCATTGGAGGCGTTAAGCACCCTCCGGCGAACTTTACCATTGCTGGTTTCAGAGGTTATCTCTATTACTACGGACAGCCATCTTTCTGTAGAAATTGTCTATTGTTTGGACATGTGAAGGAGGCCTGCCCTGGCAGTAAGAAATGCAGGAACTGTAAGCAACCGGGGCATGAGGCGGGTGCATGTCCACACCCGAGGACCTGTGACCTATGTGGGGAAGCTGGCCATGTGTACAAGAACTGTCCAGTGTTGAAGAGGAGGGAGGAGGAGAGGAGAATGGAAGAGGAAATGGTGGAGAGGAGGAGGGCAGCTGCAGCTGCGGCTGCAGTGGTTCCTGCAAGAGAGAGCGTTATTATTGGAGAGGTACAGAGTCCTGTGGTGGTAGAGGAGCAAGTGAAGGTGGTGGAGGAGCAAGTGGTGGTGGAGGAGGAGCAAATGGCGGTGCAAGTGGAAGAAGGGGAGATTGAGGATGCTCCCAGTCCCCCGGCTGAGGAGTCGCCGCAAATTGAAGAGTGGTCTTCTTCTGAGGGTGAAGACCGTGAGGAGAGACATAGAGAGAGAGAGGATGACTTTGATCTTTTTCGTCCCCCCAAGAAGACGGCCAGGAAGCTTTCTGGTGGACAGATGGAGTCGACGCTGGTGGCTACGGACAATCGGTATCAACCGCTATCTGAGAGCGACATGGATGCGTGCTCTGCGGGAGAAGCTTCTCCCACACCGCTGAGGAAAGCTACCTAAATAACTTTCTTCTTTTCTGTCAAATTCTTCCTTAGGGTTGTTAAGATGGTGGTATGTCTTTTTTAGTCGGTTCTATAAACGTTAGAGTCTTTAGAAGTAAAGTCAGAAGGACAGTAATTTTGGAGGACTTGGCAGGGAAAAAAGCGGACATTATTTGTTTGCAGGAATGTGGGCTAAATGATATTCCGGGGAAGGGAGAATGGGCTTATGGTCCTGCTGTTTGGTCGGTGTCTGGGCATAATAGGAATGATGGGGTAGGGGTGCTTTTTAAGAGCTTTAAGTTTGAAGTTTGTAGTTATGTGGTAATAGAGGAGGGGAGGTGTATCATGGTGGAGGTTAAGGTGCAGGGGGTTAAATTTAGGTTGATAAATGTGTATGCGCCGGTAAGGAGGGAGGAGCGGGTGGGGTTGTTGGAGGTAATTAAGAGGTTTCTGCCGGGTAAAATACCTTTGGTGTGGGTGGGGGATTTCAACTGTGAAATTAAGGGGAATGTGGATGTATCTGGGAATATTCTTAAAAGTATGGTGTGTGACTTTAAGTTAAAGGATGTGGCTGAAGCGTGTGGAGTGTGTCCTTTGTTAGATACATATTATTCCGATAGTGGAAGTCATAGTTCCAGACTAGATATGTGTTTTGTGTCTAAGGGTGTGTTATGTAAGAATTATATGCAAGAAAAAGTAGGATATTCAGATCATGAGTATGTGTGTTGTGAGTTAGTATTGGATGCAGATTGTGTGAGTGGGAGGGGTGTATGGAAATTAAATGTTAAATTGTTGGAAGTGGAAGGAGTGTATGATAGATATGTTAATAAGTATAGGGGTTGGTGTAAGAAAAAGAATGATTTTCCTGATATATTGTGTTGGTGGGAATGGGTTAAGGGTCAAACAAAAGTTTTCTTTAAAAGAGAGGGATATAAGCGGAATGCTGGGAGGAAGAAGAAGTATGAATGGTTGAATAAAAGATTGGTGTTTCTCAATAAGTTAAAGAAGTATGGCTGGAGTGTGGGTGAGCAGATTGAGGTTGTGAAGAGTGATCTAAAAAATTGGTTGAATGAGAAAGGTAAAGAGTTGATGTATCAAGCAAAACTTGATAAGTTAGAGAAAGATGAGAAATGTTCAAGATATTTCTTTAAAAAAGTTATTGGGAAGAGAGAGGATATGGTAAGAGTGTATGATGATGATGGCTGTCTGGTTAAAGGTAAAGCTGTGTTGGGAGTGGTTAAAAATTTTTATGAAGAGTTGTATGCGGTAAAAGATTGTGAAGAGGACTTGCAGGATGAAGTGTTGAGAGTGCTTGATAAGAGGGTGGATGGTAGTGAATATGGGACTCTGATGAGAGAGATTGGAGAGGAGGAAGTGAAGAGGACTGTGGATGGTATGTCAAGAAATAAAACGCCTGGAGAGGATGGGTTGCCTGTTGAATTTTATGCTTGGATTTGGGATGTTGTGAAGGATGATTTGGTGGAAGTGTATAGGTATATGTGGAGGAATGAGAGAATGGTGGAAAGTATGAAGAGTGGAGTGGTTGTGTTGATTTATAAGAAAGGTGATGTGAATGATGTGAGGAATTGGAGGCCGATAACTTTGTTGAATGTAGATTATAAGGTGTTTGCTAAAATAATTACAAATAGGATGAGAGATGTGGTTGAGCAGGTGATTGGAGAAGAACAAGTGTGTGGAGTGCCTGGGAGAAGAATAAATGAAAATTTGTGTTTGTTGAGAGATTTGTTATGGGATAGTATGAGTAGGAAACAGGAGGTTAGAGTGATGTCGATAGATTTTGAAAAGGCGTTTGATCGTCTGTCACATAGGTTTTTGTTTAGAGTATTAGTGAGAATGGGATTCCCGGGTGATTTTGTAAATGTTGTAAGGATGCTGTATGATGGAGTATATAGTAAGGTTTTGATAAATGGTTGGATGTCTGAGAAGGTGAAAGTATGTTCTGGTGTAAGGCAGGGTTGTCCGTTGTCCCCTATGGCTTTTATATGTGCTATGGAGCCATTATTAGAGATGTTGCGGCGGGATAAGTGTGTTAGAGGGTTAAAAATTCCAGGGAGTGGTGGGAGAGAAGTCAAAGTTTTGGCCTACATGGATGATGTGTGTATTTTGGGAGAGTCTGTGGCTGTTATGAGAAGGGCAAAGTTACTAGTTGGATTGTTTTGTGGAGCGTCTGGGTTTAAGGTGAATTGGGACAAAAGTGAGTATAAATGTTTTGGTAGTATGCAAGGAAGTGAGGATGTGGGTATGAATAATATTGAAGGTGGTATTCAGGTTTTAGGTGTTAAAATGGATGAAAGATTGGATGGGAGAGAAAGTTGGGATGATGTAGAGAAGAGAGTGTCCAAAAAATTGAGTCTTTGGAGGTTGAGAGATTTGTCTATGGTTGGGAAAGTGCTGGTTGTGAAAAGTGTAATATTGCCTATTTTATTGTATGTGGCAATAGTGTTTCCGCCAAGTTATATGGTTTTAAGGAAGTTAAAAAGAATTTTGTTTGTGTTTTTTTGGGGTACAAAAGTGGAAAGAGTGAGGAGAGAAGTTGTGATGAAGGATGGTAGTAAGGGTGGAATGGGATTTCCAAATCTAGATGTGTATTTGGGGGTGAATGTGGTGTTTGCGGTTAGAAGGATGATGAGAGGAGAAAAGAATTTTGCATGTATGTTGAGATATTTAGGTGGGCGTGTGTTATGCAAATTAGGTTGGCTGGAGAGAGATTTGAGAGTGCCTTATGCGTTTGTGTGCCCGAGTTGGTATTTGTATGTGGAAAAGTTTTTGGAGAGTTATAGGTTGATTGGTGTGAGAAAGGAGTTGTTTGAAAGTAAGAAGAATGTGTTTGGGTATGTCGCCGCAAGTGAGGTGGAGTGTCCGATTAATATGGTAAGAGGCCAGGATGTGTCTAAGGTGTGGAAGAGTTTAATGACAGATGGAATATCAAATAGACAGAGAGAGATAGGATGGCAGTGTTTGCATGGAGCCTTACCAGTAAGAGAGTTCCAAAGGAATAGAGGTATTGGAAGGAGTGAAATATGTCCGAGGGAAGATTGTAGTGGGGTTGAAAGTGTGATGCATGTGATTTGGAATTGTGACATGGCTCAGAATGTATGGAGAGGGATAGGTCCGTTGTGTAAGGAGTTGACTGGGATAAATAGGTTGTCATATGAGATTGTGATGTTTGGTCTTAGTATGATTGGAAGAAAGAATGAAAGAGTGTTGTTTGTGTTGTTGGCGATTGTGAAGGAAGTCTTGTGGGATGTTAGAAATTTATATGTGTTTAAGAGAAAAGATGTGACTGTGGAAGGAAGTTTAAGAATGATTCTGGATAGGTTGTACACCGTTTATTTACGTGATAAAAAGAAATTAGGTGAAATAGATGCAGAGGGGATATGGAAATTTTTGAAGTGGAGACATGTTGTAAGGGTGTAATGGTGATGGTATTTGAATTTGTTTTGAATTTGCTTTGAACAAATAAAGAATGACCTAATGATGAGTTAGACTTCACCATGAGTCAAAAATGACGCGTTATCTAAGTGGTGTTTAGTCTAAACCTGAAGGTTTATAAAAAAAAAAAAAAAAAAAAAAAAAAAAATCTGTTCTTATCAGTTTAATATCTGATACGTCCCCTATCTGGGGACCATATATTAAATGGATTTTTGAGAACGGGGGCCGATTTCGAAGCTTGCTTCCGTCGCCCTATGCATTGACCCGATATGGCAGTATCTTCGGGTACAGTGCACCACCCCCTTACAGGGTTAAAAAGAAAGATTCCTACTTTCATTGCTACCTGCTTGCTGGCTAGCCAGCTAGCCAGCCCTGTGGGCCTTGCTGCTGCTGCAGCCAAAAAACAAAAGGTGGTGCTGCTGCTGCTTCTGCTGCTTCTGCTTCTGCTTGTGTCTGGCCGCTGTTGGAGCGTCCAGGCACAGGACTTCTGCTGCTGCTGACTAAATGGCCTCCTTAATTGGATCATTTGAGTAGCCAGCACACCTGTGCAGGTAGGGCATGACATGATAGGCAGCTGCCTTGATAGCGGGTGGGTGCTGAATGTTCCTAATTGACAAAATAAGATTAATGCTTATGAAGAAATATAAAATCTCATCCCTTCCCCAATATCGCGCCACACCCCTACCCCTTAATTCCCTGGTTGAACTTGATGGACATATGTCTTTTTTCGACCGTACTAACTATGTAACTATGTAACATAACATGGGGGGGGGGGGGGGGTCTCCTGGCTGTTCACACAGGTGTGTCATTGCTGTACATTGACCATGCATTGCTTCTGTGGTATTGCAAAGGCAAAGACAAATGCTTCCAGCCATCCATTGCACTAATGGATTGGTCATCAGCTGGCTGTCTATGTCCCGCATCAATATAGACCAAAGTACAGAGGGTTAGGCTATGCTATTGTGCACCTACCTGATGCATCAGAAGGTGCGAGGCCCTTGCTAAATTCTGTGCACAGACTTTGAGATCTATACTTTAGACTGTATCTAAACCTGCTCCAACATGGACTGACATTCTGGCCTACTTTCAGCCGATGCGACTTGTCTGTCGCTGAACAGTCGCTTTTTATGTATTCAGCACCTATGTATAATGTTGTAAAAATGCTCTAGAAGCTAAAGTCGCAGAAATGTCACACATATTTGGCCTGCAACTTTCTGTGCGACAAATTCAGACAGGAAAAATCAGTATAAATCCTTAGAAAATTATCCCCCAGTGTCTCCATCTGCTGGCGGTATTGAATAAGCATTGCTGCACTGATGGGGTATGCATTAGACGAAAAAAAAGAAGAAAAAGAAGAATAATACGCCCAGAAAAGAGGCGAAAAGGAGAAAAACGTAAAAAAAACGTGAAAAAAAAGTAAGAGGAAGAGAAGGGAAAAAAAGGTGGAAATGGGTTTAAAAGTGATTTCGGCGGAGAAATATATATATATATATATATATATATATATATATATATATATACGCGCACACACACACATATATATAAACGTATTCTCCGTTGAGATATTGCAGCCGCTGCTGTGTCCAGGCCCAGGAGCCTTAGCACTGTGCTGTGATGTCACTCAATACCACTGACATCACTAGGTGTAAACAACATCTCTCCTTTGCTGTGTATGTGACTATGGAGCTGTTTGGTGATGTTGTCTATTATGGCCTTCATAGAAGCAACAGGAGATTGTTGCATCCATCTAGAACCCTCAGAACTACAGTGCTATGATGTCACTCACTTCCACAGGCCTTGCAGAGTGTAAACAACAACAACCCAGCTTTGTTGTGTATGTAACCATAGGGATTTGTGATGTCACCTAGAACCTTCACAGCAGCGACAGCTTTATGAGGAGCATCAGCACTGCTCTGCCTGAGCAGAACCATCACCGCCATAGGTTGTCAAATAACCCGGGTTTAACCCACACAGGTAAGTCCAATGGGGTGCAGGCATGTCCTCTATGCTTACAGCTTCCCGTGGGTGTTGGTTTGATACCGTTTGGGGACAGCCAAGGAGGCATCTGCAGGCAACAAAGGTAGGTGTGTGCTTGTGTGTGTGTTTCCTATGCAGATCCTAAGCCCAGTGTCACATGCAAGTGGGAGGAGTAAGAAGGGTTCCTGGCAAATCCGGGTTATGGATTGCATTTAAAAAGGCCCCGTGGGAGTGCAATGGGCCCCTGTCTTGCTGCTTAGCAATAATGGTATGGGTTTAGGTTCTGCTGTGTGTACTGGTGGTTGACTGCCCCCCAGCCCAGAGTGTGCATGGAAAATTGTCTGGCAGCCTCCCTGACAGCAAGCAGTGATAGTGCCCATGAAGGGCACCTTGTTGGGCCCGCCCCTTTCACGGTTATCGCTTCTCGGCCTTTTGGCTAAGATCAAGTGTAGTATCTGTTCTTATCAGTTTAATATCTGATACGTCCCCTATCTGGGGACCATATATTAAATGGATTTTTGAGAACGGGGGCCGATTTCGAAGCTTGCTTCCGTCGCCCTATGCATTGACCCGATATGGCAGTATCTTCGGGTACAGTGCACCACCCCCTTACAGGGTTAAAAAGAAAGATTCCTACTTTCATTGCTACCTGCTTGCTGGCTAGCCAGCTAGCCAGCCCTGTGGGCCTTGCTGCTGCTGCAGCCAAAAAACAAAAGGTGGTGCTGCTGCTGCTTCTGCTGCTTCTGCTTCTGCTTGTGTCTGGCCGCTGTTGGAGCGTCCAGGCACAGGACTTCTGCTGCTGCTGACTAAATGGCCTCCTTAATTGGATCATTTGAGTAGCCAGCACACCTGTGCAGGTAGGGCATGACATGATAGGCAGCTGCCTTGATAGCGGGTGGGTGCTGAATGTTCCTAATTGACAAAATAAGATTAATGCTTATGAAGAAATATAAAATCTCATCCCTTCCCCAATATCGCGCCACACCCCTACCCCTTAATTCCCTGGTTGAACTTGATGGACATATGTCTTTTTTCGACCGTACTAACTATGTAACTATGTAACATAACATGGGGGGGGGGGGGTCTCCTGGCTGTTCACACAGGTGTGTCATTGCTGTACATTGACCATGCATTGCTTCTGTGGTATTGCAAAGGCAAAGACAAATGCTTCCAGCCATCCATTGCACTAATGGATTGGTCATCAGCTGGCTGTCTATGTCCCGCATCAATATAGACCAAAGTACAGAGGGTTAGGCTATGCTATTGTGCACCTACCTGATGCATCAGAAGGTGCGAGGCCCTTGCTAAATTCTGTGCACAGACTTTGAGATCTATACTTTAGACTGTATCTAAACCTGCTCCAACATGGACTGACATTCTGGCCTACTTTCAGCCGATGCGACTTGTCTGTCGCTGAACAGTCGCTTTTTATGTATTCAGCACCTATGTATAATGTTGTAAAAATGCTCTAGAAGCTAAAGTCGCAGAAATGTCACACATATTTGGCCTCCAACTTTCTGTGCGACAAATTCAGACAGGAAAAATCAGTATAAATCCTTAGAAAATTATCCCCCAGTGTCTCCATCTGCTGGCGGTATTGAATAAGCATTGCTGCACTGATGGGGTATGCATTAGACGAAAAAAAAGAAGAAAAAGAAGAATAATACGCCCAGAAAAGAGGCGAAAAGGAGAAAAACGTAAAAAAACGTGAAAAAAAAGTAAGAGGAAGAGAAGGGAAAAAAAGGTGGAAATGGGTTTAAAAGTGATTTCGGCGGAGAATATATATATATATATATATATATATATATATATATATATATATATACGCGCACACACACACATATATATAAACGTATTCTCCGTTGAGATATTGCAGCCGCTGCTGTGTCCAGGCCCAGGAGCCTTAGCACTGTGCTGTGATGTCACTCAATACCACTGACATCACTAGGTGTAAACAACATCTCTCCTTTGCTGTGTATGTGACTATGGAGCTGTTTGGTGATGTCGTCTATTATGGCCTTCATAGAAGCAACAGGAGATTGTTGCATCCATCTAGAACCCTCAGAACTACAGTGCTATGATGTCACTCACTTCCACAGGCCTTGCAGAGTGTAAACAACAACAACCCAGCTTTGTTGTGTATGTAACCATAGGGATTTGTGATGTCACCTAGAACCTTCACAGCAGCGACAGCTTTATGAGGAGCATCAGCACTGCTCTGCCTGAGCAGAACCATCACCGCCATAGGTTGTCAAATAACCCGGGTTTAACCCACACAGGTAAGTCCAATGGGGTGCAGGCATGTCCTCTATGCTTACAGCTTCCCGTGGGTGTTGGTTTGATACCGTTTGGGGACAGCCAAGGAGGCATCTGCAGGCAACAAAGGTAGGTGTGTGCTTGTGTGTGTGTTTCCTATGCAGATCCTAAGCCCAGTGTCACATGCAAGTAGGAGGAGTAAGAAGGGTTCCTGGCAAATCCGAGTTATGGATTGCATTTAAAAAGGCCCCGTGGGAGTGCAATGGGCCCCTGTCTTGCTGCTTAGCAATAATGGTATGGGTTTAGGTTCTGCTGTGTGTACTGGTGGTTGACTGCCCCCCAGCCCAGAGTGTGCATGGAAAATTGTCTGGCAGCCTCCCTGACAGCAAGCAGTGATAGTGCCCATGAAGGGCACCTTGTTGGGCCCGCCCCTTTCACGGTTATCGCTTCTCGGCCTTTTGGCTAAGATCAAGTGTAGTATCTGTTCTTATCAGTTTAATATCTGATACGTCCCCTATCTGGGGACCATATATTAAATGGATTTTTGAGAACGGGGGCCGATTTCGAAGCTTGCTTCCGTCGCCCTATGCATTGACCCGATATGGCAGTATCTTCGGGTACAGTGCACCACCCCCTTACAGGGTTAAAAAGAAAGATTCCTACTTTCATTGCTACCTGCTTGCTGGCTAGCCAGCTAGCCAGCCCTGTGGGCCTTGCTGCTGCTGCAGCCAAAAAACAAAAGGTGGTGCTGCTGCTGCTTCTGCTGCTTCTGCTTGTGTCTGGCCGCTGTTGGAGCGTCCAGGCACAGGACTTCTGCTGCTGCTGACTAAATGGCCTCCTTAATTGGATCATTTGAGTAGCCAGCACACCTGTGCAGGTAGGGCATGACATGATAGGCAGCTGCCTTGATAGCGGGTGGGTGCTGAATGTTCCTAATTGACAAAATAAGATTAATGCTTATGAAGAAATATAAAATCTCATCCCTTCCCCAATATCGCGCCACACCCCTACCCCTTAATTCCCTGGTTGAACTTGATGGACATATGTCTTTTTTCGACCGTACTAACTATGTAACTATGTAACATAACATGGGGGGGGGGGGGGGGGGTCTCCTGGCTGTTCACACAGGTGTGTCATTGCTGTACATTGACCATGCATTGCTTCTGTGGTATTGCAAAGGCAAAGACAAATGCTTCCAGCCATCCATTGCACTAATGGATTGGTCATCAGCTGGCTGTCTATGTCCCGCATCAATATAGACCAAAGTACAGAGGGTTAGGCTATGCTATTGTGCACCTACCTGATGCATCAGAAGGTGCGAGGCCCTTGCTAAATTCTGTGCACAGACTTTGAGATCTATACTTTAGACTGTATCTAAACCTGCTCCAACATGGACTGACATTCTGGCCTACTTTCAGCCGATGCGACTTGTCTGTCGCTGAACAGTCGCTTTTTATGTATTCAGCACCTATGTATAATGTTGTAAAAATGCTCTAGAAGCTAAAGTCGCAGAAATGTCACACATATTTGGCCTGCAACTTTCTGTGCGACAAATTCAGACAGGAAAAATCAGTATAAATCCTTAGAAAATTATCCCCCAGTGTCTCCATCTGCTGGCGGTATTGAATAAGCATTGCTGCACTGATGGGGTATGCATTAGACGAAAAAAAAGAAGAAAAAGAAGAATAATACGCCCAGAAAAGAGGCGAAAAGGAGAAAAACGTAAAAAAACGTGAAAAAAAAGTAAGAGGAAGAGAAGGGAAAAAAAGGTGGAAATGGGTTTAAAAGTGATTTCGGCGGAGAAATATATATATATATATATATATATATATATATATATATATATATATATACGCGCACACACACACATATATATAAACGTATTCTCCGTTGAGATATTGCAGCCGCTGCTGTGTCCAGGCCCAGGAGCCTTAGCACTGTGCTGTGATGTCACTCAATACCACTGACATCACTAGGTGTAAACAACATCTCTCCTTTGCTGTGTATGTGACTATGGAGCTGTTTGGTGATGTCGTCTATTATGGCCTTCATAGAAGCAACAGGAGATTGTTGCATCCATCTAGAACCCTCAGAACTACAGTGCTATGATGTCACTCACTTCCACAGGCCTTGCAGAGTGTAAACAACAACAACCCAGCTTTGTTGTGTATGTAACCATAGGGATTTGTGATGTCACCTAGAACCTTCACAGCAGCGACAGCTTTATGAGGAGCATCAGCACTGCTCTGCCTGAGCAGAACCATCACCGCCATAGGTTGTCAAATAACCCGGGTTTAACCCACACAGGTAAGTCCAATGGGGTGCAGGCATGTCCTCTATGCTTACAGCTTCCCGTGGGTGTTGGTTTGATACCGTTTGGGGACAGCCAAGGAGGCATCTGCAGGCAACAAAGGTAGGTGTGTGCTTGTGTGTGTGTTTCCTATGCAGATCCTAAGCCCAGTGTCACATGCAAGTAGGAGGAGTAAGAAGGGTTCCTGGCAAATCCGAGTTATGGATTGCATTTAAAAAGGCCCCGTGGGAGTGCAATGGGCCCCTGTCTTGCTGCTTAGCAATAATGGTATGGGTTTAGGTTCTGCTGTGTGTACTGGTGGTTGACTGCCCCCCAGCCCAGAGTGTGCATGGAAAATTGTCTGGCAGCCTCCCTGACAGCAAGCAGTGATAGTGCCCATGAAGGGCACCTTGTTGGGCCCGCCCCTTTCACGGTTATCGCTTCTCGGCCTTTTGGCTAAGATCAAGTGTAGTATCTGTTCTTATCAGTTTTTCATGCTGGTGGGGATGGGTGGTGCATGGAGGATGCAGGTGTACCAGGGCTTTCCGGGGCTGGTTCTGAGGAATCAGCTCGACGGCTGCCCCGATGTGACCTGTTCCCTCCGGGTCTCGCCATGAGGCTGAGAGGGTCTAGAGCCGAGGTACTTTTGTGCCTCGGGGAGTGGTGACCCCGAGGTGCCGAAACTCACTGGGAGGATAGACTCACTGAGTTGAAGCACGGGCACCATAATCTCTTCACCTTGTGGCACTCACCTCTTGATTCCCGGCCTTCTGGCTAGGATCAGAGAAATTTTTATAGATCCGGCCGGATGTCCGGGCAGTATATCTGCACACATTCACTTATTTATTTCTTTTTTGTCTCACTGTGTCACTTTTTGCGTGTTGTGTGTTCACAGGATTGGTCAGGATGCGGTAGCCCTTCTGGGTGTCCCTCCTGGCGGTCTAGGGGAGGTGTGTGTGGCCATTAGGTTCCGCACCTCCCTGCAAACACCCCGGGTACTCCTGCTTTGGCAGGGTACCTACCGTAATCGGCTCTGCGGGCAGATACCTTGGCTAACGCCAAGGGGGATGCCGGGAGCATTTGTGGTCCCCTAGTAGCTTCGGCGAAAAGGGACATTGAACCTGGAACCTCGCAGGTACCTTTTGGTCCGGAGGCGAAGGGTAAGGTTTGTTGGGGGGCCTCTCTCCTATCGGAGAAGGGCTTGCGATAGACCGCATCCTTTGTGCACGTTTTTTTAGTGTAACACGTTTGCACTTTTTCTTGCACTTTGGGTGAATCGAAAGCACGTTCCTCGGCTTTAGATAAAAAAAAAAAAAAATCTGTTCTTATCAGTTTAATATCTGATACGTCCCCTATCTGGGGACCATATATTAAATGGATTTTTGAGAACGGGGGCCGATTTCGAAGCTTGCTTCCGTCGCCCTATGCATTGACCCGATATGGCAGTATCTTCGGGTACAGTGCACCACCCCCTTACAGGGTTAAAAAGAAAGATTCCTACTTTCATTGCTACCTGCTTGCTGGCTAGCCAGCTAGCCAGCCCTGTGGGCCTTGCTGCTGCTGCAGCCAAAAAACAAAAGGTGGTGCTGCTGCTGCTTCTGCTGCTTCTGCTTGTGTCTGGCCGCTGTTGGAGCGTCCAGGCACAGGACTTCTGCTGCTGCTGACTAAATGGCCTCCTTAATTGGATCATTTGAGTAGCCAGCACACCTGTGCAGGTAGGGCATGACATGATAGGCAGCTGCCTTGATAGCGGGTGGGTGCTGAATGTTCCTAATTGACAAAATAAGATTAATGCTTATGAAGAAATATAAAATCTCATCCCTTCCCCAATATCGCGCCACACCCCTACCCCTTAATTCCCTGGTTGAACTTGATGGACATATGTCTTTTTTCGACCGTACTAACTATGTAACTATGTAACATAACATGGGGGGGGGGGGGGGGTCTCCTGGCTGTTCACACAGGTGTGTCATTGCTGTACATTGACCATGCATTGCTTCTGTGGTATTGCAAAGGCAAAGACAAATGCTTCCAGCCATCCATTGCACTAATGGATTGGTCATCAGCTGGCTGTCTATGTCCCGCATCAATATAGACCAAAGTACAGAGGGTTAGGCTATGCTATTGTGCACCTACCTGATGCATCAGAAGGTGCGAGGCCCTTGCTAAATTCTGTGCACAGACTTTGAGATCTATACTTTAGACTGTATCTAAACCTGCTCCAACATGGACTGACATTCTGGCCTACTTTCAGCCGATGCGACTTGTCTGTCGCTGAACAGTCGCTTTTTATGTATTCAGCACCTATGTATAATGTTGTAAAAATGCTCTAGAAGCTAAAGTCGCAGAAATGTCACACATATTTGGCCTGCAACTTTCTGTGCGACAAATTCAGACAGGAAAAATCTGTATAAATCCTTAGAAAATTATCCCCCAGTGTCTCCATCTGCTGGCGGTATTGAATAAGCATTGCTGCACTGATGGGGTATGCATTAGACGAAAAAAAAGAAGAAAAAGAAGAATAATACGCCCAGAAAAGAGGCGAAAAGGAGAAAAACGTAAAAAAACGTGAAAAAAAAGTAAGAGGAAGAGAAGGGAAAAAAAGGTGGAAATGGGTTTAAAAGTGATTTCGGCGGAGAAATATATATATATATATATATATATATATATATATATACGCGCACACACACACATATATATAAACGTATTCTCCGTTGAGATATTGCAGCCGCTGCTGTGTCCAGGCCCAGGAGCCTTAGCACTGTGCTGTGATGTCACTCAATACCACTGACATCACTAGGTGTAAACAACATCTCTCCTTTGCTGTGTATGTGACTATGGAGCTGTTTGGTGATGTCGTCTATTATGGCCTTCATAGAAGCAACAGGAGATTGTTGCATCCATCTAGAACCCTCAGAACTACAGTGCTATGATGTCACTCACTTCCACAGGCCTTGCAGAGTGTAAACAACAACAACCCAGCTTTGTTGTGTATGTAACCATAGGGATTTGTGATGTCACCTAGAACCTTCACAGCAGCGACAGCTTTATGAGGAGCATCAGCACTGCTCTGCCTGAGCAGAACCATCACCGCCATAGGTTGTCAAATAACCCGGGTTTAACCCACACAGGTAAGTCCAATGGGGTGCAGGCATGTCCTCTATGCTTACAGCTTCCCGTGGGTGTTGGTTTGATACCGTTTGGGGACAGCCAAGGAGGCATCTGCAGGCAACAAAGGTAGGTGTGTGCTTGTGTGTGTGTTTCCTATGCAGATCCTAAGCCCAGTGTCACATGCAAGTAGGAGGAGTAAGAAGGGTTCCTGGCAAATCCGGGTTATGGATTGCATTTAAAAAGGCCCCGTGGGAGTGCAATGGGCCCCTGTCTTGCTGCTTAGCAATAATGGTATGGGTTTAGGTTCTGCTGTGTGTACTGGTGGTTGACTGCCCCCCAGCCCAGAGTGTGCATGGAAAATTGTCTGGCAGCCTCCCTGACAGCAAGCAGTGATAGTGCCCATGAAGGGCACCTTGTTGGGCCCGCCCCTTTCACGGTTATCGCTTCTCGGCCTTTTGGCTAAGATCAAGTGTAGTATCTGTTCTTATCAGTTTAATATCTGATACGTCCCCTATCTGGGGACCATATATTAAATGGATTTTTGAGAACGGGGGCCGATTTCGAAGCTTGCTTCCGTCGCCCTATGCATTGACCCGATATGGCAGTATCTTCGGGTACAGTGCACCACCCCCTTACAGGGTTAAAAAGAAAGATTCCTACTTTCATTGCTACCTGCTTGCTGGCTAGCCAGCTAGCCAGCCCTGTGGGCCTTGCTGCTGCTGCAGCCAAAAAACAAAAGGTGGTGCTGCTGCTGCTTCTGCTGCTTCTGCTTGTGTCTGGCCGCTGTTGGAGCGTCCAGGCACAGGACTTCTGCTGCTGCTGACTAAATGGCCTCCTTAATTGGATCATTTGAGTAGCCAGCACACCTGTGCAGGTAGGGCATGACATGATAGGCAGCTGCCTTGATAGCGGGTGGGTGCTGAATGTTCCTAATTGACAAAATAAGATTAATGCTTATGAAGAAATATAAAATCTCATCCCTTCCCCAATATCGCGCCACACCCCTACCCCTTAATTCCCTGGTTGAACTTGATGGACATATGTCTTTTTTCGACCGTACTAACTATGTAACTATGTAACATAACATGGGGGGGGGGGGGGGGGTCTCCTGGCTGTTCACACAGGTGTGTCATTGCTGTACATTGACCATGCATTGCTTCTGTGGTATTGCAAAGGCAAAGACAAATGCTTCCAGCCATCCATTGCACTAATGGATTGGTCATCAGCTGGCTGTCTATGTCCCGCATCAATATAGACCAAAGTACAGAGGGTTAGGCTATGCTATTGTGCACCAGAAGGTGCGAGGCCCTTGCTAAATTCTGTGCACAGACTTTGAGATCTATACTTTAGACTGTATCTAAACCTGCTCCAACATGGACTGACATTCTGGCCTACTTTCAGCCGATGCGACTTGTCTGTCGCTGAACAGTCGCTTTTTATGTATTCAGCACCTATGTATAATGTTGTAAAAATGCTCTAGAAGCTAAAGTCGCAGAAATGTCACACATATTTGGCCTGCAACTTTCTGTGCGACAAATTCAGACAGGAAAAATCAGTATAAATCCTTAGAAAATTATCCCCCAGTGTCTCCATCTGCTGGCGGTATTGAATAAGCATTGCTGCACTGATGGGGTATGCATTAGACGAAAAAAAAGAAGAAAAAGAAGAATAATACGCCCAGAAAAGAGGCGAAAAGGAGAAAAACGTAAAAAAACGTGAAAAAAAAGTAAGAGGAAGAGAAGGGAAAAAAAGGTGGAAATGGGTTTAAAAGTGATTTCGGCGGAGAAATATATATATATATATATATATATATATATATATATACGCGCACACACACACATATATATAAACGTATTCTCCGTTGAGCTATTGCAGCCGCTGCTGTGTCCAGGCCCAGGAGCCTTAGCACTGTGCTGTGATGTCACTCAATACCACTGACATCACTAGGTGTAAACAACATCTCTCCTTTGCTGTGTATGTGACTATGGAGCTGTTTGGTGATGTCGTCTATTATGGCCTTCATAGAAGCAACAGGAGATTGTTGCATCCATCTAGAACCGTCAGAACTACAGTGCTATGATGTCACTCACTTCCACAGGCCTTGCAGAGTGTAAACAACAACAACCCAGCTTTGTTGTGTATGTAACCATAGGGATTTGTGATGTCACCTAGAACCTTCACAGCAGCGACAGCTTTATGAGGAGCATCAGCACTGCTCTGCCTGAGCAGAACCATCACCGCCATAGGTTGTCAAATAACCCGGGTTTAACCCACACAGGTAAGTCCAATGGGGTGCAGGCATGTCCTCTATGCTTACAGCTTCCCGTGGGTGTTGGTTTGATACCGTTTGGGGACAGCCAAGGAGGCATCTGCAGGCAACAAAGGTAGGTGTGTGCTTGTGTGTGTGTTTCCTATGCAGATCCTAAGCCCAGTGTCACATGCAAGTAGGAGGAGTAAGAAGGGTTCCTGGCAAATCCGGGTTATGGATTGCATTTAAAAAGGCCCCGTGGGAGTGCAATGGGCCCCTGTCTTGCTGCTTAGCAATAATGGTATGGGTTTAGGTTCTGCTGTGTGTACTGGTGGTTGACTGCCCCCCAGCCCAGAGTGTGCATGGAAAATTGTCTGGCAGCCTCCCTGACAGCAAGCAGTGATAGTGCCCATGAAGGGCACCTTGTTGGGCCCGCCCCTTTCACGGTTATCGCTTCTCGGGATTTGGCTAAGATCCTGTGCGGTTTACCGGGCAGGGTAGGAGTCGGAAGGGGTGGTGATCGGGGCCCTCTTTTGCGGGGGGGCCCTGGATTGTTACTGGGTTGCGATAGTGGGTATCTTAACCTGCAAAAATGAGCGGAGAGAGGACTCGAGGACTCGAGGATACGGTGCGGATTTACGTTCCTGGCGAACACCGGGGGACGATTGGATTGGATCAAGTTGTGCTGGAGATTCTTCGCAAGCTCCAGTACCTTCAGGTATGGCATGTAATCGCTATGCAAGACTTCCCTAGGCAAGGGATTTACGATATAACCTTTTATGATTCTGAGGTTTGCCAGAGGGTCTACATGGACTTAGAAGTGATGAAGAGGAGGAATGAGCCAGCTATAATGAGTAAGGTGAAAGTGGAGCCATTATTCATGAATATGTCTAAGGTTGTTATAGTCCATATGTACAACCCGAAGGTTTCGGATGAGATGGTGACCAATTTTTTGTACCGATATTGTGATGAAGTTAAATTTCTTGGAAGACTCAAGAACAGACATGGGTACTTTAATTGTAAAAGGAAATTTGTTGTAAAATTTAAAAAGGACGAAGGAATGGAAGAGGGAAGGAAGAGTATACCACAGGTATTTTCTATTGGAGGAGAAAGAGGTTTTTGTTTTTATGAAGGACAGTTGCAGTACTGTAGACGTTGTCACGCTTATGGACATGTACAGGAGTCTTGCCCTGAGCAAGGAGTATGCTGCAGGAATTGTGGGAAATCAGGTCACAACTCGGGTGAATGTACTGAGAAGAAAACGTGTGATATCTGTGGTAGTGAGGAGCATTTGGCTAGAGGATGCAGTTTATGGTATAGAAAGAAAATGAGCTATGCTGACGCAGCAGGAAATAGAAGAGAGGAAAGAGGAGAAAGGCCATTTCCACGTGTTTTTGGTGTGAATGCTGAGGTGACTCAGGTGATTGACGAGAACTCTGTAAAAGGGAGTGCAGCAGGTGTGACAGTGCAGCACATGAATACTCAGGAAAAATCTGGAAAAGGGGAGGAGGGTGACTCCACTGGTGTGCATTGTGAGGAGACTGGTGTTGGTGAAGAGTTTACTGAGGTCAGTAAGAAGAAAGCACGTAAAGGGAAAAAAGAGAAAGTGGTGGAGAGTGTGGAGACTGTGTGTAGGGAGGTTCCCCCATGTGAAGAAACAATTGAGGATTTTGAATGCCCAAACCCAGTGGTGGGGGAGGAGGAGGGGATGGAGTTTCAGGAGAATGAGAGTGAGAGATCCCTAACACCTGGGCAGAGGGTGATTAGTGGGGAGGAGAATGTAACATCTGAAGAGGAGGAGAAGGAGGAGGAGGAGGGGGAAGATGAAGATGAAGATGCAAATGGAGGCTTTCAAGGTAAAAGTAAAAGGTGTAAGAAAGGGAGTTGGTCAGGGGATCAGACGGATCCTGTGTATGGAGGTGAGAAAATGATGGACAGGGACTCTCAAGTGGGGTCGCCTGATTGCTATGGGATGCTGCTAAGGAAGGTTGAAGGTCAGAATACTAACTTCTAGTTAAAATGGATGTTAAGAAAATGGATTGCCTTCTTTCCTTTTTAATGGCATTGGTTGTGGCTACTCTTAATGTTCGGAGTATAGGAACAACCATCAGAAGAGCAGCAGTTTTTGATTTTTTGGAGAATGTGAAGGGAGATATATTTTGTTTACAGGAGTGTGCAATTAAGTCTGCACCTTATGTAGATGAATGGAAGAGAGGGCAGTCTTTTTGGTCTACATGCACAGAGAATAAAAATGAAGGTGTGGGGATTTTATTGTGTAACAGGGACATTAAAGTTTTAAATTGCCAAGTTTTAGTACCAGGTCGTTGTATGGTTTTAAATTTTGAGTTTTTAGGCCAGAGAATGAGAGTTTTTAATGTATATGCGCCAGCAGAAAAACAGGCACGTGTGTTATTTTTAGAGTCTCTTAAACTTTTTATTCCTGGTCGTGATGGTACTATTATTGTTGGTGATTTTAACTGCATTAGATCCGTCAATGATCGTGAGAGCTCTGCTAAGGTTAGAACTGATATTACTTCAAATGTTTTAAACCAAATTATTCAAGACTTACATTATTCTGATGTGGGACTGATGGTTAGCACTGATGAAAGATACACCTATATATCAGATAGTGGCCGCTGTAAATCCCGGATTGATTACATTCTTGTCTCTGAGGGGATTAAGGTGGTCCGGTGCAATCAAATGATGTCAACTTTCTCAGATCATAAGATGGTGTCGGCAGAAATAAGTATTGCAGAGTCCTTTCATTTTGGTAGAGGGCTCTGGAAATTAAATGTAAGTCTATTAGAAGATGAAGAAGTAATGGCCGGTTTTAAAGATTTTTTTTTATCTTGTACTTCTAAACAATCTGTTTTTAGTAATGTTTTAGCTTGGTGGGATTGGGCAAAAAGTGAGTTTGCTAAGTATTTTAAGTTCATTTGCATAAGGAGGGCACAAGAAAAGAGGAGGGGTTATGAAAGGCTTATCTCACGTTTAGAAACTCTCTTTAAGTTTAAACATGTTGGTGTGGAGGTGGAGGAGGAAATTGAGAAGGTGAAAATTGAGATGAAGAACAGGTTGTTGGAAAGAGGTAGAAATATTGTTTTTAAATCCAAAGTTCAACATTTGGAGGAAAATGAACAATGTACAAGATATTTCTTTAAAAAATGTTTTAATGCTAGGGGTGTTTTTAAGTCTGTTTTAACTCCTACAGGGGAAGTTGTTGGTGATGAGATGGTGAAGGAGATTGGCAGATTTTATGAAACACTTTTTAGTAATAAGAGCAGAGCCAGTGAGACGGAGATGAATGATTATTGTAATATTTTAGAGAATAATGTCCCTGAAGGAAAAAGTGCATTTTTAATTGAGGAAGTTTGTGAAGGGGAGATCAAGCAGGCTCTGGACAAGACAGCGAAAGGGAAGACACCGGGCTGTGATGGCCTCCCCTTTGAGTTTTATTCAGTTTTTTGGCATATTTTAAAGCAAGATTTTACACGGGTGGTGCAATATGTTTTTAACTCAGGTATTTTAGCGGAGTCTATGAAGAAAGGAGTTATTACCTTGATACATAAGAAAGGTGATGAAAGAGATTTGAAAAACTGGAGGCCGATCACATTATTGAATACAGATTATAAGATCATTGCAAAGATTGTGGCGAACAGGATGAGTGACATAGTTGAGCACCTTGTTGGAGAATACCAAGTTTGTGCAGTGCCAAATAGGAGAATAACTGATAATTTATTAGTTTTAAGAGACTCTATTTATTATAGTAATTTTAATAAGAATGCACTTTTTGTGGAATCCATTGATTTTGAAAAAGCTTATGACAGAGTTGCTCATGATTTTATGTTTATGGTTTTAAAGCATATGGGTATTCCTGAGAAGCTACTGTTTGTGATTAAAAGTTTTTATTATGGGGCAACAAGTCAGATTTTAGTCAATGGACATGTGGGGCCGGGTTTTAATATTTTATCAGGAGTACGACAGGGATGCCCACTCTCCCCAATTTTATTCATTTGTGTCATTGAGGCCTTGCTCAAAAATGTACAGAAGGACAAATGTGTGAGTGGTGTTTTTATCCCGGGAAGTAATGGAAGGAATTTGAAGGTTTTAAGTTACATGGATGATGTGGTTTTTACTTGCACTTCCCAAGCTGATCTTAATAGAGTGAATTTGCATGTAAAGATTTTTTGTTGTATTGCTGGTATGAAAGTCAATTGGGGGAAGTGCCAATTGAGTAATTTTGGAAAGCAAGGAAAAGTGGTGGTGGATGGCGTGGATGAGAAGGAAGATATTGAAGTGTTAGGGGTTGTTTTTGAAAAAAATCTAAAAGGAGGGAAAAGTTATGAGAAGTTGGAGGAGAAGATAGAGAAGAAATTATCTTTTTGGAAATTGAGAAACTTGTCCCTTAAAGGTAAAGTTCTGATTTTAAAGGCAGTAATTTTGCCACTACTATTATATACTGCAATGGTTTTCCCACCCGGCAAATTATGGACCAGAAGGATGACAAGGAAGTTGTTTATTTTTTTCTGGGGTTCAAAGATGGAAAAGATGAAGAGGGAGGAAGTGATGAAGAGCGTGAAGAAAGGCGGATATAATTTCCCGGATATTAATCTGTTTTTAAAGACTCATTACTTTCTTTTAATTTATAAAGTGTCTCAGTGCAATAATTGGGTGGCAGACATGAGCAGGTATTTGGCAGGATGGTTGTTTTCCAAATGGGGCTGGTGTGAGAAGGATCTGAGGAGACCAATAGCGCAAGTTATACCTACCTTCTATGTGGTTCTCAGATCTTTCAGTGATCAATTTGGTTTGAGTTCCCTGGGAAAACCTGAGAAAAAGAAAATTGAAAATGAAATAAGAAAAAATGAGAGATTATATGAAGTACCATTCTGCACTACTGCTCAGTCTGTGAAGATCTGGAATCTTTTTAATGTTAGAGGATTATCCAATAGACAGAGAGATGTAAACTGGATGACTTTTCATGGCTGCCTCCCAACCAGAGCTTTCCTGAATGGACGAGGAATAAGAGTGAGCGAGAAATGTCCAAGAGAGGGTTGTGGAGGCAGGGAGGATACAGTGCACTTATTTTGGAACTGTTTTTATGCAAGAGAATTTTTTATGCTTCTACAGAGGTTTTTTTCTGCAATCACGGGATATGTTGATTTTAATTTTGAGAAGATTTTTATTGGTCAGGATTTTAGCAGGAGAGAGGACACACGTGAAAGCTGGATTGTATTTTCTGTTTTTAAAGAAGTTTTATGGGATTCTAGAAACCTGCTTGTTTTTAAAAATGTGTGTATTTCTCCAAGGGAGTTGAAGAGACTTTTTTTTGGAAGGTTGTTTATTATTTTTCTATTTGACAAGAAGAGAATGGGAGAGGAAGAGGCTGAAAAGATTTGGAGATACAAGGAATGGAGAAAGTTGTAAGTATCCTGATCAAGGTTTTGAATTTGTGCTTCTCTTATAGTTTTCTTATTGAGATATTTTTCCGCATGATGTTTTTTCAGACTTTGTTTAGAAGTGATGAGTTTTGGTAGGTGACCTGATGATCGCTTGAACAATAGTCTGTAACTGAGGAAAAAAAAAAAAAAAAAAAAAAAAAAAAAAAATCTGTTCTTATCAGTTTAATATCTGATACGTCCCCTATCTGGGGACCATATATTAAATGGATTTTTGAGAACGGGGGCCGATTTCGAAGCTTGCTTCCGTCGCCCTATGCATTGACCCGATATGGCAGTATCTTCGGGTACAGTGCACCACCCCCTTACAGGGTTAAAAAGAAAGATTCCTACTTTCATTGCTACCTGCTTGCTGGCTAGCCAGCTAGCCAGCCCTGTGGGCCTTGCTGCTGCTGCAGCCAAAAAACAAAAGGTGGTGCTGCTGCTGCTTCTGCTGCTTCTGCTTCTGCTTGTGTCTGGCCGCTGTTGGAGCGTCCAGGCACAGGACTTCTGCTGCTGCTGACTAAATGGCCTCCTTAATTGGATCATTTGAGTAGCCAGCACACCTGTGCAGGTAGGGCATGACATGATAGGCAGCTGCCTTGATAGCGGGTGGGTGCTGAATGTTCCTAATTGACAAAATAAGATTAATGCTTATGAAGAAATATAAAATCTCATCCCTTCCCCAATATCGCGCCACACCCCTACCCCTTAATTCCCTGGTTGAACTTGATGGACATATGTCTTTTTTCGACCGTACTAACTATGTAACTATGTAACATAACATGGGGGGGGGGGGTCTCCTGGCTGTTCACACAGGTGTGTCATTGCTGTACATTGACCATGCATTGCTTCTGTGGTATTGCAAAGGCAAAGACAAATGCTTCCAGCCATCCATTGCACTAATGGATTGGTCATCAGCTGGCTGTCTATGTCCCGCATCAATATAGACCAAAGTACAGAGGGTTAGGCTATGCTATTGTGCACCTACCTGATGCATCAGAAGGTGCGAGGCCCTTGCTAAATTCTGTGCACAGACTTTGAGATCTATACTTTAGACTGTATCTAAACCTGCTCCAACATGGACTGACATTCTGGCCTACTTTCAGCCGATGCGACTTGTCTGTCGCTGAACAGTCGCTTTTTATGTATTCAGCACCTATGTATAATGTTGTAAAAATGCTCTAGAAGCTAAAGTCGCAGAAATGTCACACATATTTGGCCTGCAACTTTCTGTGCGACAAATTCAGACAGGAAAAATCAGTATAAATCCTTAGAAAATTATCCCCCAGTGTCTCCATCTGCTGGCGGTATTGAATAAGCATTGCTGCACTGATGGGGTATGCATTAGACGAAAAAAAAGAAGAAAAAGAAGAATAATACGCCCAGAAAAGAGGCGAAAAGGAGAAAAACGTAAAAAAACGTGAAAAAAAAGTAAGAGGAAGAGAAGGGAAAAAAAGGTGGAAATGGGTTTAAAAGTGATTTCGGCGGAGAAATATATATATATATATATATATATATATATATATATATATATATAGGCGCACACACACACATATATATAAACGTATTCTCCGTTGAGATATTGCAGCCGCTGCTGTGTCCAGGCCCAGGAGCCTTAGCACTGTGCTGTGATGTCACTCAATACCACTGACATCACTAGGTGTAAACAACATCTCTCCTTTGCTGTGTATGTGACTATGGAGCTGTTTGGTGATGTCGTCTATTATGGCCTTCATAGAAGCAACAGGAGATTGTTGCATCCATCTAGAACCCTCAGAACTACAGTGCTATGATGTCACTCACTTCCACAGGCCTTGCAGAGTGTAAACAACAACAACCCAGCTTTGTTGTGTATGTAACCATAGGGATTTGTGATGTCACCTAGAACCTTCACAGCAGCGACAGCTTTATGAGGAGCATCAGCACTGCTCTGCCTGAGCAGAACCATCACCGCCATAGGTTGTCAAATAACCCGGGTTTAACCCACACAGGTAAGTCCAATGGGGTGCAGGCATGTCCTCTATGCTTACAGCTTCCCGTGGGTGTTGGTTTGATACCGTTTGGGGACAGCCAAGGAGGCATCTGCAGGCAACAAAGGTAGGTGTGTGCTTGTGTGTGTGTTTCCTATGCAGATCCTAAGCCCAGTGTCACATGCAAGTAGGAGGAGTAAGAAGGGTTCCTGGCAAATCCGGGTTATGGATTGCATTTAAAAAGGCCCCGTGGGAGTGCAATGGGCCCCTGTCTTGCTGCTTAGCAATAATGGTATGGGTTTAGGTTCTGCTGTGTGTACTGGTGGTTGACTGCCCCCCAGCCCAGAGTGTGCATGGAAAATTGTCTGGCAGCCTCCCTGACAGCAAGCAGTGATAGTGCCCATGAAGGGCACCTTGTTGGGCCCGCCCCTTTCACGGTTATCGCTTCTCGGCCTTTTGGCTAAGATCACGTGTGGATTTCTGTGCGTGGTTTGGGTTGAAAGGAGTGGTGATCGGGGCCCTCTTTACGGGGGGGCCCTGGATTGTTGCTGAGCTGCGATCGTGGGTTTTACCTGCAAAAATGAGCGAGAAGGCGCGTGGACTTGAGGACACGGTGCGGATCTACGTTCCTGGCGAGCACCGGGGGACGATCGGACTTGACCAAATCGTTTTGGAGATTCTTCGCAAGCTTGATTACCTACAGGTATGGAATGTATTGGCTATACAGGATTTTCCTAGGCAAGGAATTTATGATATTACTTTTTGTGGTTCTGAGATTTGCCAGAGAGTCTATATGGATCTTGAAGAAATGAAGAGGAAAAGTGAGCCTGCTATAATGAGGAAGATTAAAGTGGAACCGTTATTTATGAATACAACAAAGGTAGTAATTGTCCACATGTATAATCCTAAGGTTTCTGATGAAATGGTTACAAACTTTTTGTTCCGGTATTGCGAGGAAGTGAAATTTATAGGAAGACTTAAGAACAAGTTTGGGTACTTTAATTGTAAGAGAAAGTTTATTGTAAAATTTAAAAAAGATGAAGGAATGCAAGATGGAAGGAAGAGCATACCACAGGTGTTTTCTATCGGAGGAGAGAGAGGTTTCTGCTTTTATGAAGGCCAGTTGCAATATTGTAGAAAGTGCCATGCCTATGGCCATGTGCAGGATTATTGCCCTGAGAAAGGAGAATGTTGCAGAAATTGTGGGAAAACTGGTCACGAAGCAAGTATCTGTACAGAGAAGAAGACATGTGATATCTGTGGAAGTGAGGAACATTTGGCAAGAGGCTGTGATATGTGGTACAAAAAGAAGAGAAGTTATGCTGATGCAGCTGGGAATAGAGGAGAACAAAGAGAAAAAGGGGGAGGGAGGTTTGTTCCTGGAGTTGGTGAGAGTGTGAGTGTTAATGTGGCACAGGTGGCTGAGGAAAGTTCTGTGATAGTGGAGCACATTAGCACTCAGGAGAGGTCAGGGGAGGAGGGTGTTTCCACTGCTGTGACTGGTGAGGAGACAGGTGTGGGAGGTGAATTTACCTTGGTGAAAAAGAAAAAAGCAAAAAAAGTGAAAGTGGTGGAGAAAATTGAGACAGTGTATGGTGATGTTCTTTCTAGTGAAGAGGCTATGGATGATATTGAATGTCCAAACCCAATTGTGGGGGAGGAGGAGGGAATGGAAGTTGTTGGGTCATCTCAGAGATCTCTAACACCTGGTCAGAGAGTTTCTCGCAGTAAGGAAGAAGAGGAGGAGGAAGATGAGGATGTGCAGGTTGTGAATAAAAGGTGTAAGACAGGGAGCTGGTCTGAGGATCAGGAAGCCCTTGTTCTTGGTAGTGATAATGAAATAGACAGGGACTCTAACATAGGGTCGCCTGATTGTTTTGCAAGTTTACATAGGAAAGTTGAAGGCCAAAATGTTAATTTCTAAGTTAAGATGGATTTTAAAGCATTTGGTTTTCTTTTCCTAGTTATTATGACTTTGGTTGTAACAACTATTAATGTAAGAAGTATTGAGTCTGAAATTAGGAGAGCTGCAATTTTTGATATTCTTGAGAATGTTAGAAGTGATGTGATATGTTTACAGGAGTGTGCAATAAAGTCAGCACCTTATGCAAATGAGTGGAAGTGTGGGCAGTCCTTCTGGTCCACATGTGCAGAAAACAAAAATGAAGGTGTGGGGATTTTATTGCGAAACAGGGACATTAAAGTTTTAAATTGCCAAATTTTAGTACCTGGTCGTTGTATGGTTTTAATTTTTGAGGTTTTGGGCCAGAGGATGAGAATTTTTAATGTGTATGCTCCAGCAGAAAAACAAGCACGTTTGTCTTTTTTAGAGTCCCTTAAGTTTTTTATCCCTGGTCGTGAAGATACTATTATTGTTGGCGATTTTAACTGCATTAGATCCGTCAATGATCGTGAGAGCTCTGCTGAGGTTAGAACTGATATTACTTCCAATGTTTTAAATCAAATTATTCAAGACTTGCATTTTACTGATGTTGGACTGATGGTTAGCACTGATGAAAGATATACGTACATATCAGATAGTGGCCACTGTAAATCCCGGATCGATTACATCCTGGTCTCTGATGGGATTAAGGTGGTCCGGTGCAATCAAATGATGTCAACTTTCTCAGACCACAAGATGGTGTCGGCTGAGATAAGTGTCACAGAGTCCCTTCATTTTGGGAGGGGGCTCTGGAAATTAAATGTAAGTCTATTGGAAGATGAGGAAATAATGGCTGGTTTTAATCATGTGTTTTTATCCTGTGTTTCTAAACAACCTGATTTTAGTAATGTCTTAGTGTGGTGGGAATGGGCTAAAGGAGAGTTTTCTAATTTCTTTAAGATGTTTTGCATAAAGAGAGCACAAGAGAAGAGGAGGAGTGATGAAAGGCTTGTATCCCGGTTAGAGACTCTCTATAAGTTTAAACGTGTTGGTGTGGAGGTGGAGGATGAGATTGTTAAGGTGAAGGGGGAGATGAAAAAAAGGTTGTTGGAAAAGGGAAGGAATATTGTATATAAGTCTAAAGTGCAACACCTAGAAGAAAATGAGCAGTGTACACGGTATTTCTTTAAAAAATGTTTTAATGCTAAAGGTGTTTTTAAATCTGTTTTTACCCCTACAGGGGAAGTTTTTGGAGAGGAGATGGTGAAGGAGATTGGCAGATTTTATGAGACACTCTTTAGTAATAAGAGCAGAGCCAGTGAGACGGAGATGAATGATTATTGTAATATTTTGGAGAATAATGTTCCTGTTGAAAAAGTAGATTTTTTGATTGATGATGTTAGTGAAGGGGAGATCAAGCAGGCCCTGGATAAGATGGCCAAAGGGAAGACACCAGGCTGTGATGGTCTCCCCGCTGAGTTTTATTCCGCGTTCTGGAATATTTTAAGTAAAGAGTTTACACGGGTGGTGCAATATGTTTTTAACTCAGGTGTTTTAGCTGAATCTATGAAGAAAGGGGTCATAACATTAATTCATAAAAAAGGTGATGGCAGAGATCTTAAAAATTGGAGACCTATAACTTTATTAAATTGTGACTACAAGATAATTGCTAAGATTGTGGCTAATAGACTGAGTGATGTAGTGGACCACCTTGTGGGAGAATACCAAGTTTGTGCAGTACCGAAAAGAAAAATAACAGATAATTTATTGCTTTTAAGAGACTCTATTTATTACAGTAACTTTAACAAGAATGCACTGTTTGTTGAGTCCATAGATTTCGAAAAGGCTTATGATAAGGTTGCACATGATTTTATGTTCATTGCTTTAAAACACTTAGGTATTCCAGAAAAGTTATTATCTGTTATTATGAGTTTTTATCATGGGGTGACAAGTCAGATTTTAGTAAATGGGCATGTGGGGCCTGCTTTTAATGTCTTGTCTGGAGTCAGACAGGGATGCCCACTCTCCCCAATTCTGTTTATATGCGTTATAGAGGGCCTGTTGAAGAATGTGCAGAAAGATAAATGTGTGAGTGGTGTTTTTATTCCAGGTAGTGATGGTAGTAAGTTAAAGGTTTTAAGTTATATGGATGATGTGGTTTTTACTTGTACATCCCAAGCAGATCTCAACAGAGTAAATTTGCATGTGAGGATTTTTTGTTGTGTGGCTGGGATGAATGTGAACTGGGGGAAGTGCCAATTATGCAGTTTTGGGAACCAAGAGAATATAGTAGTGGATGGTGTTAAGGAAAAAGAAGACATTGAAGTGCTAGGAGTGATATTTGACAAAGACCTCAAAGGAAAGAAAAGTTATGAGACTTTGGACAGTAAAATTGAGAAGAAGCTATCCTTCTGGAGGCTAAGGAACTTGTCACTTAAAGGGAAAGTTCTTATCATTAAGTCTGTAATCCTACCGCTTCTCTTGTATACGGCTATGGTGCTTCCTCCAGGGAAGTTATGGACTAGGAGAGTTACAAGGAAGCTTTTTGTGTTCTTCTGGGGGTCTAAGATGGAGAAAATGAGAAGAGAAGAAGTGATGAAGAGTATGAATTTGGGCGGATATAACTTTCCAAACATTGATCTGTTTTTAAAGGTGCACTATTTTCTTTTAATTTTTAAATTGATACAGTGCAATAATAGGGCGGCAGACATGAGTAAATACCTTGCAGGATGGTTGTTTTCCAAATGGGGCTGGTGTGAGAGGGATTTGAGGAGACCCATAGCACATGTGATACCTACCTTCTATGTGCTCCTCAGGTCTTTCAATGATCAATTTGGTTTGAGCTCTTTAGGTGAACCTGATAAAAAGAAAATAGAACAAGAAATAAGGAAAAATGAGAGATTATATGAAGTACCATTCTGCACTAATGCTCAGTCTGTGAAGATTTGGAAGTTTTTTAAAGTTATTGGACTATCAAACAGACAAAAAGACGTTAGTTGGATGTCCTTTCATGGCTGCCTCCCAACCCGATCTTTTTTAAATGGAAGAGGTTTGAGAATAAGTGACAGATGCCCAAGAGAGGGTTGTGGAGGTAGAGAAGACTTAGTGCACCTTTATTGGGACTGTTTTTATGCAAAAGAATTTTTTATGTTTTTAAAGAGGTTTTTAATCCAACTCACTGGATATAATAGTTTTTCTTTTGAGAAAGTTTTTATTGGTCAAGATCTTAGTAAAAAGGAAGATACACGTACTAATTGGATTCTTTTTTCTGTTTTTAAAGAGGTTTTATGGGACTCACGCAATTTGCTTGTTTTTAAAAATGTTGTTATTTCTCCGAGGGAATTGAAAAGATTGTTTTTAGGAAGGATTTTTACTATCTTTCTACTGGACAAAAAGAGAATTGGTGAAGAAGAAGCGGAGAAAATCTGGATGCATACACGATGGAAGAATTTATAAGAAGTACGTAAAGGAGAAAGCTGTAAGTTTTTGACCAATTTCTGTGATTGTTTTTGACATGTTTTTTTGTTTTGTTGTTTAGTCACTTTTTCTTGCCACTCGGTTCCCTTAGTTAGTTTTTTCCGTATGATGTTTTTTCAGATATTGTTTTAAGTGACGAGTCTTGGTAGGTGACCTAATGATCGTCCAAACAATAGTCTGTAACTGAGGAAAAAAAAAAAAAAAAAAAAATCTGTTCTTATCAGTTTTCATGCTGGTGGGGATGGGTGCTGCATGGAGGATGCAGGTGTACCAGGGCTTTCCGGGGCTGGTTCTGAGGAATCAGCTCGACGGCTGCCCCGATGTGACCTGTTCCCTCCGGGTCTCGCCATGAGGCTGAGAGGGTCTAGAGCCGAGGTACTTTTGTGCCTCGGGGAGTGGTGACCCCGAGGTGCCGAAACTCACTGGGAGAATAGGCTCACTGAGTTGAAGCACGGGCACCATAATCTCTTCACCTTGTGGCACTCACCTCTTGATTCCCGGCCTTCTGGCTAGGATCAGAGAAATTTTTATAGATCCGGCCGGATGTCCGGGCAGTATATCTGCACACATTCACTTATTTATTTATTTTTTGTCTCACTGTGTCACTTTTTGCGTGTTGTGTGTTCACAGGATTTGTCAGGATGCGGTAGCCCTTCTGGGTGTCCCTCCTGGCGGTCTAGGGGAGGTGTGTGTGGCCATTAGGTTCCGCACCTCCCTGCAAACACCCCGGGTACTCCTGCTTCGCAGGGTACCTACCGTAATCGGCTCTGCGGGCAGATACCTTGGCTAACGCCAAGGGGGATGCCGGGAGCATTTGTGGTCTCCTAGTAGCCTCGGCGAAAAGGGACATCGAACCTGGAACCTCGCAGGTACCTTTTGGTCCGGAGGCGAAGGGTAAGGTTTGTTGGGGGGCCTCTCTCCTATCGGAGAAGGGCTTGCGATAGACCGCATCCTTTGTGCACGTTTTTTTAGTGTAACACGTTTGCACTTTTTCTTGCACTTTGGGTGAATCGAAAGCACGTTCCTCGGCTTTAAAAAAAAAAAAAAAAAAAAATCTGTTCTTATCAGTTTAATATCTGATACGTCCCCTATCTGGGGACCATATATTAAATGGATTTTTGAGAACGGGGGCCGATTTCGAAGCTTGCTTCCGTCGCCCTATGCATTGACCCGATATGGCAGTATCTTCGGGTACAGTGCACCACCCCCTTACAGGGTTAAAAAGAAAGATTCCTACTTTCATTGCTACCTGCTTGCTGGCTAGCCAGCTAGCCAGCCCTGTGGGCCTTGCTGCTGCTGCAGCCAAAAAACAAAAGGTGGTGCTGCTGCTGCTTCTGCTGCTTCTGCTTCTGCTTGTGTCTGGCCGCTGTTGGAGCGTCCAGGCACAGGACTTCTGCTGCTGCTGACTAAATGGCCTCCTTAATTGGATCATTTGAGTAGCCAGCACACCTGTGCAGGTAGGGCATGACATGATAGGCAGCTGCCTTGATAGCGGGTGGGTGCTGAATGTTCCTAATTGACAAAATAAGATTAATGCTTATGAAGAAATATAAAATCTCATCCCTTCCCCAATATCGCGCCACACCCCTACCCCTTAATTCCCTGGTTGAACTTGATGGACATATGTCTTTTTTCGACCGTACTAACTATGTAACTATGTAACATAACATGGGGGGGGGGGGGGGGGTCTCCTGGCTGTTCACACAGGTGTGTCATTGCTGTACATTGACCATGCATTGCTTCTGTGGTATTGCAAAGGCAAAGACAAATGCTTCCAGCCATCCATTGCACTAATGGATTGGTCATCAGCTGGCTGTCTATGTCCCGCATCAATATAGACCAAAGTACAGAGGGTTAGGCTATGCTATTGTGCACCTACCTGATGCATCAGAAGGTGCGAGGCCCTTGCTAAATTCTGTGCACAGACTTTGAGATCTATACTTTAGACTGTATCTAAACCTGCTCCAACATGGACTGACATTCTGGCCTACTTTCAGCCGATGCGACTTGTCTGTCGCTGAACAGTCGCTTTTTATGTATTCAGCACCTATGTATAATGTTGTAAAAATGCTCTAGAAGCTAAAGTCGCAGAAATGTCACACATATTTGGCCTGCAACTTTCTGTGCGACAAATTCAGACAGGAAAAATCAGTATAAATCCTTAGAAAATTATCCCCCAGTGTCTCCATCTGCTGGCGGTATTGAATAAGCATTGCTGCACTGATGGGGTATGCATTAGACGAAAAAAAAGAAGAAAAAGAAGAATAATACGCCCAGAAAAGAGGCGAAAAGGAGAAAAACGTAAAAAAACGTGAAAAAAAAGTAAGAGGAAGAGAAGGGAAAAAAAGGTGGAAATGGGTTTAAAAGTGATTTCGGCGGAGAAATATATATATATATATATATATATATATATATATATACGCGCACACACACACATATATATAAACGTATTCTCCGTTGAGATATTGCAGCCGCTGCTGTGTCCAGGCCCAGGAGCCTTAGCACTGTGCTGTGATGTCACTCAATACCACTGACATCACTAGGTGTAAACAACATCTCTCCTTTGCTGTGTATGTGACTATGGAGCTGTTTGGTGATGTCGTCTATTATGGCCTTCATAGAAGCAACAGGAGATTGTTGCATCCATCTAGAACCCTCAGAACTACAGTGCTATGATGTCACTCACTTCCACAGGCCTTGCAGAGTGTAAACAACAACAACCCAGCTTTGTTGTGTATGTAACCATAGGGATTTGTGATGTCACCTAGAACCTTCACAGCAGCGACAGCTTTATGAGGAGCATCAGCACTGCTCTGCCTGAGCAGAACCATCACCGCCATAGGTTGTCAAATAACCCGGGTTTAACCCACACAGGTAAGTCCAATGGGGTGCAGGCATGTCCTCTATGCTTACAGCTTCCCGTGGGTGTTGGTTTGATACCGTTTGGGGACAGCCAAGGAGGCATCTGCAGGCAACAAAGGTAGGTGTGTGCTTGTGTGTGTGTTTCCTATGCAGATCCTAAGCCCAGTGTCACATGCAAGTAGGAGGAGTAAGAAGGGTTCCTGGCAAATCCGGGTTATGGATTGCATTTATAAAGGCCCCGTGGGAGTGCAATGGGCCCCTGTCTTGCTGCTTAGCAATAATGGTATGGGTTTAGGTTCTGCTGTGTGTACTGGTGGTTGACTGCCCCCCAGCCCAGAGTGTGCATGGAAAATTGTCTGGCAGCCTCCCTGACAGCAAGCAGTGATAGTGCCCATGAAGGGCACCTTGTTGGGCCCGCCCCTTTCACGGTTATCGCTTCTCGGGCTTTTGGCTAAGATCCTGTGCAGTTTGCTCTGGTCTGGCCAGAGGGTGCGATCTCTGGGTTTACCCAGTTTGCCGGAGGAAGATTTTTTTCACTGTGGTCCTGTACCGACAGATTATCATCTGGAAGAATGACTGGAGTAAAGAATACTATCCGCATGGAGGTGGATCCTGCAAGTTCCAAGAACAACATGGTTTATCTGGTGAGAGACATCATTATGGAGAAGATTGGAGTGGACAAGGCTGAAATCTTCAGTGTTAATGAGTCTCCCCGCAGGGGCTCCTATGAGGTAACCTTTGTGGATGAGGGCAGGTGTTTGCATGTGTATGAATACTTAAGGAATCTCAGCAATGAGCCCTTGCTGGTTGGGGTGAAGATTACTCCACTGTTTGGTCTGCAGGAAAAAACTGTGATAATGCATGTGCATAATCCTTACACAGATGTGGAAATTATTAAGAACTTTTTGCACAAGTACTGTGACTATGTGAAGGGTGGAGAGAAACAGACGAATGTACTGGGGATTTTTAACTGCAATTATAAGTTTGTGGTTAAATTAAAAGTAGACCCTACTTGTGTTGGGGGTTTTAAACACCCCCCTGCCAGTTTTTCCATTGCAGGTTATAGGGGGTACCTGTCCTATGCTGGTCAGCCTTCCTACTGCAGGAATTGTTTTTCCTTTGGACATTTAAAGGAGAACTGTGTGCAAGGACAAATGTGCAGGAACTGTAATACTGCTGGCCACCATGCTGGAAGTTGTCCTAAAGCCAGGAAATGTGACTTATGTCGGGAGGAAGGTCATGTTTATAAGGACTGCCCTGGGGTGAGAAGTCCTTTATTCAGTAGTGTGGTGAGAGAGGGGGAAATAGTGAGGAGATTGGCCCCTCTGAAGACCATTGCAGCTCCTCAGAAGCCCCCTGATGTTCAGGCTGCAGTCTCTGATGCCTTCAGACAGTTGGAGGAAGTTATTGAGGGAGTGCAGAGTCCTAGTCACTCTGTGGAGTCTGTTCACCCCTCTGACCCTGTTCACATTGAGCCATTTCCATCCTCAGGTGAGACTGATTTGTGTAACAGGGAGGGTGGTGGGAAACATAATGCAGAGGATGAAAATTATGATGGCTTTCAACTGGTGCATGGAGGGAAGTCTGCCAAGAAAAGAAGAGGTGAGAAGGGTGCGGACTCGCGCCCGGAAACCAGCAACTTTTATGAAGTCCTGGAGACGGATGTTATGGAGGCTACTGAGAGTGGTGAATAACTATGCTGGGACTTGATTTGCTAGTTAGTAGCAGGTGGCTGATGCACCTGTGTAGCTCATGCAGGGTTAAACCTTGTTCTTTGTAGCTTTAGGCTATGGGTTTTGTTGTATGTTCTCAAAATGTGAGAGTGTTTAAAAATAAGGCTAGGAGAGCTGCTATTTTAAGTTTTTTAGCTCAGGAAAATGCTGCAATTTTTTGTTTGCAGGAGTGTGGTATTGATCTCACCATAAGTCAGGATGAATGGGTGTATGGTCGGTGTGTGTGGTCTGGGAGTGTTTTGAATAAGAATGATGGTGTGGGGATCTTGATTAAATCACCTGACATTGCTGTGGAAAGCTATGTGGTAATTGAACCTGGCAGGTGTATTTCTGCTGTATTAAGTTATAAAAATGTGAAATTTCGTTTGATTAATGTTTATGCTCCTGCATATAAAAATGAAAGAAAAAATTTGTTTGATAAGTTAAAGTTTTATGTTCAGGGCAAGATGCCTGTTATTTTAGTTGGAGATATGAATGTTGATTTAACAAAAAAAGCTTTTGATGTATCTGGTAGAAAATTATTTGAGTTAGTCTCTGATTTTAGGTTAAGGGATATCCAAGAGTTATGTAATATTAATCCTAATTTATGTACATATCATGCAGATAGAGGTAATTTTCACTCTAAGTTAGATTATTGTTTTTTGTCTGAGAGTTTGAATGCTTTAAGTTACAGACAGAGGTCTGTTTGTTATTCGGACCATGATTCCTTGCTGTGTGAGATTGATGTGGGTCAGAGTGCTGTGTATGGGAGAGGTTTGTGGAAAATGAATATTAAACATTTAGATAGTGTGGATGTGAGAGATCAGTATGAATGTATGTATAAGAAGTGGTGTGGAAAGAAAGGTGAGTTTGATAACATTATTTTGTGGTGGGAATGGGTTAAAAAGAAAACAAAGTCCTTTTTTAAGTCCTTTGGATACAAAGTCGCTGCTCTTAAGAGGGAGCAATATGTGAAGTTGAATGCGCGTTTGTCCTATTTGTGTAGGTTGAGAGATTGTGGAGTGGATGTTCAGGATGATATTGTGAGCACTAAGAGGGAGATTAATAATTTTGTGTTGGAAAAGGGTAGGAGTATCATGTATAGGGCCAAGTTAGATAAATTGGAACATGATGAGAAATGTTCACGTTATTTTTTCAAAAAAGTTTTTTCTAAAAAACCTGTTATTGATATGATTGTGAGAGAGGATGGTAGGGAAGTGACTGGTGATGGTGTGAGTGAGGAAATTGCATGCTTTTATGAGGAGCTGTATGGAGAGAAGTGGAGAGATGAGAATTTGGAGAGTGAGGTATTGAGTGTGTTGGATGGGAAGCTTGGAGAAGCTGAGCAGGCTTTGGTTATGCGTAAGATTTCAAGTGAAGAAGTATGGGATGTAGTGCAGAAAATGTCAGCAAATAAGACTCCAGGGGAAGATGGTTTGCCTGTGGAATTTTATCGTTTTTTGTGGAATGTGGTGGGTAAGGATGTTGTTGCAGTGTGTCAGTTTATGTGGGAGAATATGGAAATTGCGGAGAGTATGCGTGGTGGTGTGGTAGTATTAATTCCAAAAAAAGGGAATTTAAAAAATTTAAAGAATTGGCGTCCAATTACGTTACTTAACTGCGATTATAAGATCTATGCAAAAATTATTGCTAATCGAATGAGGGATGTTGTTGAATGTGTGGTTGGTTATGATCAGTTTTGTGCTGTGCCTGGACGTCGTATACATGAGAGTTTGTGTCTGTTGAGAGATTGTTTGTGGGATTGTAAGAGTAGAAAACAAAATGCTTATTTGTTGTCACTTGATTTTGAAAAGGCGTATGATAGGTTGTCTCATAATTTTTTGTTCAGGGTATTGTTGCGAATGGGGTTTCCGAGTGATTTTGTGTGGAGAGTTAGGAGTTTGTATGATAGAATATATAGTAGGATGCTCGTTAATGGATGTGTGGGGAGAAGAGTGAATGTTTTTTCAGGAGTAAGGCAGGGGTGCCCGCTCTCGCCAGTAGCGTTTATATGCGCGATTGAGCCTCTGTTATGTCTGATTAGGAGGGATAAGATAGTGAGAGGTGTTCATATTCCTGGTAGCAATGGTAGGGAATTTAAAGTGAATGCTTATATGGATGATGTATGTGTCCTGTGTGATTCTGAGTGTGCTGTGAGGAGAGTGAGGCTTTTGGTTTCAATTTTCTGTGGTGCGTCTGCTTTTAAAGTGAATTGGTTAAAGAGCGAATGTAAATGCTTTGGTGAAGGTGGGTTAAGTAGTGATGTTGGGGTGAATGTAGTGGAGGGGGCTATTAAAGTATTGGGGATTAAGTTTAGTAAGGACTTGGATGGAAAGGAGAGTTGGGATGATGCAAAAAAGAAGGTAGAGATGCGTTTGAATTTTTGGAGTATGAGAAGTCTTTCTTTTATTGGAAAAATTGTGGTTATTAAAAGTGTTGTTTTACCAATTTTTCTGTATGTTGCTATGATTTTTCCTCCGCAGTATATGTGTTTAAGGAGTCTGAATCGGGTTTTGTTTGTCTTTTTCTGGGGGTCTAAAGTAGAAAGATTAAGGAGAGAAGTGGTGATTAAAAATTGGCGGAAGGGTGGGATGAGTTTTCCAAATCTGGAGGTTTATTTTGGAGTGAATATTTTAGTTTTCATACTGGTCATTATTGAAGGAGATAAGAAGATGTCTTGTATGACTAAGTTTCTTGCTGGAAGACTGTTTGTTAGGCTGAAGTGGTGTAAGAGGGATCTGAGTAGGCCTGTTGCTTTTGAGGTTCCTAAGTGGTATGAGTGGGTTGTGAGGTTTTTGGAGAAATTTGAGTTGATAGAAGAAGAGATGAGTGTGTTGAAGAATAAACGTTTGGTGATGAGAATGATTGAGAGTAAAGAGGTTGTATGTAATATTAATTCTGTGAGGGGAGCGGATGTGGAGAAAGTTTGGAAGAAAGTAAGGATGGATGGTATGTCTAATAAGCAAAAGGAGATTGTGTGGCAAAGTCTACATGGTGTGTTGCCTGTGAGAGAGTTTCAGAAAGCAAGGGGTTTGGTGAGATGTGATGTGTGTCCTAGAGTGGGTTGTAATGGTTTTGAAAGTGTTATTCATCTCTTTTGGAATTGTAAGTATGCTCGTGAGGTTGTTAGAAGGCTTGGTCCTTTATGCAAGGAATTGACAGGTATGGAGTTTTTGTCTTTTGAGATGATGATGTTTGGGCTTTGTGTAAGTGGAGGTCAGAATGTAAGAGTGTTGTGGTTATTGTTGTCGTGTATTAAGGAAGTCTTGTGGGATGTGAGGAATGTTTATGTGTTTTTGAGGAAAGAAGTGAGTGTTAATAATAGTGTGCGAATGGTGTTAGGCAAACTGTATTTGTGTTATTTGTGGGATTCTAAGAGGGGTGGGATTGATGCGGAAGGCATTTGGAAATCGAAAAAATGGATTCATCTTGTTGATTTATCTTGATTGTTTTTTTTTGTCTGTTTGATTGATAAATAAAGTTTCCCAATGATGAGAGGGTTGTGTGTTACAGAAAGTTTGTAATGCCAGTTTGAAAGTATTGCTTGGAGTACTTTCATCCCCTACCTGAGGGATTTAAAAAAAAATAAAAATAAAAAAAAATAAAAAAAAAATCTGTTCTTATCAGTTTATCAGTTTCTTATCAGGGGAGATACCATGATCGCTACGGTCTGAAGAACTCCAAGCATTGTGGTAGAGATTTTGCGTAGTACGATTGCAGTACTTTTCGTTCTTATTAGAACCGCATTTCTCTAGAGCATACCACCTGAAGATCGTCTCCTGCCTGCCTCGGAACATCTGAAGAAGGAGAAGATCTTGAAGACTGCAGCTCCGGAAGAAGCCGACGAAGAACCTGGAAGAAGGGAATCCGCGGTGAATTCCGGAACAGCGGCGAAGAGGAAGGCGGCGCAGAATCTTTTCGAAGAAACTCGCTGCCTCTGGAGAAGGATTTGCATAGCTCCTCCCACCGGGACCGGATCTGCATAGCTCCTCCCACCCGGGAAAGAAGACTTTGCGAAGCCTCTCTCCACAAGCAAGCAAGGAAGCGGAAAAGAGCCTGCTGGAAGAAGCCATGGCCTCAACCGGCAAGTCCACCCAGGAGGCTGCAGGGCAAGGCCTGGAGGTCCAGCCCCAACCACAGCAAGCTTCAACCTCCACCACGGCAAGGCAGAAGGGCGGCAGAATTCCTAACCTGGAAGCTCCAACCCTGGAGCCCTGGATGAGGCAGACTGTTGCCTTGAAGCTCAAGCCCGTGGACGGAAGGGTGCCGGACATGTCCCACGACGTGTTCTGCAAGAAGATGCTGGCGGATCAAGGCTTCCCCACGGCTGACACCCTGGGAATAGCAACCTTCTTTTCGGGAATCTTCTACATCACCTTTGCCACCATTGGGACCTGTAGAAGATACTGGGAGGTGGTGAAAGCGGCGAGTCCCGAATCCCCTTTCTCTCGCTTTGTGGGCAACTGCCTTATTCAAAGAGAGGAGAGGCGGGTGACGGTCTCAATGCGGAACCCACACACCCCAGGCACGGACATCTCGACCTTCCTGAAGCGCTTCTGCACCGTGGTGAGGGAGCCCACCCGCATCCTGAACTCACTCGGATACTGGACCTGCAAGTGGTCTGTGGTCGTCAGACTCAACAAGAACCCTGCTTCTCCAGACGGACTACAGCACCTGCCAACGACATTTTCCTTGGGCAACTCCACAGGACTTATCTTCTACCCGGACATGCCGCAGACCTGCAGGAGATGTGGCAAGATGGGCCACGAGGGCAAGGACTGTACGGAGGATGCCTGCAGGTATTGCCGTGTGACAGGTCACACGACCAAGGACTGCCCCAAGAGCAAGACCTGCAACCTCTGCGGACTGGCAGCCCACAGCTACAAGGACTGCCCCCAGAGGGAGAGAACATGGGCATCTGTGGCAGCGAGAGCACCGAAGCCAGCCCCAGCTCCGGAGCCAACACCACGGATGGCCAAGCCGACCAAGGAGGGTAAGAAGGCGAAAGCCACCACCCCTGCCCCGTCCCGCCCCTCCCCTGCCCCTTCCGCCCCATCCCCTACCCCTCCCGCCCCATCTCCTGCCCCATCCCGCCCCACCCCCACCCCTGCCCCATCCCGTCCCACCCCTGCCCCATCCCGTCCCACCCCTGCCCCATCCCGTCCCACCCCTGCCCCTCCTGCCCCATCCCGCCCCACCCCTGCCCCCCGTACCCCACCCCGGCCCACCCCTGCCCCCCGTACCCCACCCCGGCCCACCCCTGCCCCGTCCTCCCCTGCCCGGCCCACCCCTGCCCCGTCCTCCCCTGCCCGGCCCACCCCTGCCCCGTCCTCCCCTGCCCGGGCACTCTCTCCTGCCCCCCGCCCCACCCAGCCTCCTTTCTCTCCTGGCCCAGCAGCACCTAACCCCCCTCCAGCTGCTGGTGCCCGCCCTTCGGAGGACTTTCCTGTGCTTCCTCCCCCAGGTACCATACAGAGGAAGAGGAAAGGAAGGGACAACGTATCAGAAGAGTCCCACAAAAGAAAGATAATCGAGACCTGCGAGACCCCTCAAGCTTCAGATGAGGAGGAGGAGATGGAGCAGGTCTGCGAGAGCCTTGAGGCTTCAGAAGGAGAAGAGGTGATGGAGCAGGCCCAAGTGGAGCAGGTCCAAGCAGAGCCAGTCCAAGCTCAATCTATGGAGGAGCTGCTGCAGGACCCAGAGGTTAAGAAAATCCTGGACACTCCGTCCAACACGGTCTACGACGAGTTCTTGGAAGGGCGCTACGAGAAGCCACAGGAGCCGACAGGCGCCAGAGAAGAGGACCCGTCCGACCAGACTGGTAACTAGTATCAGAACTAACCTCTCTTTTTATTCCCATGGCTGATCTCAACATCTTCTGCATTAATGTGAGGAGTATTAGAGCTTGGTTTAGATTTCAGACTGTTCTTACGTTCTTAGATTCCCAGAGGTGTGATGTTTACATGTTGCAGGAATGTGCTTTGTCTGCTTCTAGGTCTTACAACCATCTGGCCAGGCAGTGGCCTCACGGCCCTTCCTACTGGTCTGGTGGGGGCGACAATAGGTCTGCGGGGGTGGCCATCCTGATCGGGGGAGGTAACTTTGCACTTGATTCCGTCCGGGAGCTCGTCTGTGGCAGACTTCTTGTCGCAGACGGTTCCTGGGCGGGTGAGCCCGTGCGGCTCATCAACGTGTATGCCTCCCCTGAGAGGGATGTCCGACTGGAGGTTCTCCAGGCCCTGCGGGCTGAACTCGCCACCACTAGAGCAGTAGTGTTGGGTGGTGACTTCAACTGCCCCATTGAGGTGGACGGGCGCAGTTCTGGCACATCCGCCAACCTGGACGTGACGTCTAAACTGCTGATTGAGATGGTGACGGAGGCATCCTTGCAGGACGTTGTCGGGTCCATCGGGAACGGCTCCGTAAACTATACGTGGAGCCGCCCCGATGGCTCGCTCCGTTCTCGGATAGACTTCATCTTCACTTCGAGAGCAGTCAGAAAGGTGTCGTACTCTATGGTCCCCTGCTTCTTCTCTGACCACAGGGCCATTCGATTCCGGGGGACTCTGGGCCATGGATTCCCACCTGGCCCGGGCTCCTGGAAGTTGAATTGTGCCCTGTTGGAGCAGAGGGAGGTCATGGAGGAACTTAGGGATGCTTACCTTGTATGGCGAAATGACAAATGTCTGTTCAAGTGCATCAGCGATTGGTGGGAATATGTTAAAGTCGAATTCCGTTGTTTCTTTCAGGCAAAAGGCAGACAACAGGCGTGTGCGAAGAAGTGGGACTTGAGGAAACTGCAGCGCGAGCTGCGGTCCCTGCAGGACCTGCTCCAGTGTGGCTGGGACGTCAGGGAGGAGCTGGAGGAGACCAAAAAGAGCTTGAAAAGGCACTTTGAGGAGGAATCCAAGCGAATCGTCTTTCGTTCCAAGGTGGAGAACCTGGAGAAGGGTGAGAAATGTAACTCTTTCTTTTTCAGGAAGCTCCATGCCGGCCACACGCCCCTGACTGAGCTACGAGATGAGACCGGACACATGAGGAGCGGCAAGGAGGAAGTGATGGGGGTCGTCCACGACTTCTACAGCAACCTCTACGCCCCCAAGTCATCCGACCCCGAAGCCGCCGAGAGGTTCCTGTCAGGTGTCAATAACGTTGTTGATCCCGCAGGTGCGGCGGCTATGGACGATCCCTTGACGGTGGGGGAGCTGCTCTCTGCCGCTAAATCCTTTAAGCCCGGCAGGACCCCGGGCAGTGACGGTCTCCCGGCCGAGCTCTACGTAGCGCTGGGTGACCTGATCTGTCCGGACCTGTTGGAGGTGTACGAGGAGATGGTGGTGGGGGGCAGAATGCCTCCGCCATTGAGGGAAGGGATGATCACGATCTTGTATAAGCGGAAGGGGGAGAGATGTGACCTGAAAAACTGGCGTCCCATCTCTCTCCTGAACGTGGACTACAAGATCCTCGCCAAGGTGCTGGCCAACAGGCTAAAACCTGTCATGGGGCAGATCGTCCATCCGGACCAGACCTGCAGCATTCCTGGCCGCAGGATTGCCGACAGCCTTGCCCTTGTGAGAGACACGGTCCATTACATCCAGGACCGCGGGGGCCGCGCCGCCCTGGTCAGCTTAGATCAGGAGAAGGCGTTCGACCGTGTCTCCCACGCATTCATGGACAGGGTTTTGCGCAGGCTGGGTCTGGGGAAGATGTTTTGCTCTTTTGTTAACGTTATGTATTTTGACATTTACAGCACGGTGTTGGTGAACGGCTGGAAGACTGACCCCTTTCCTATTCTTTCAGGGGTTAGACAAGGCTGCCCTCTTTCACCTCTCCTTTTTGTTTGTGTTATAGAGCTCTTCGCTGAGACTATCCGGCAGAATGGAGAGATCAGAGGGATCACCGCACCAGGACCAGATCGCCACGAGGTCAAGTGCTCGCTCTACATGGACGACGTGACCGTCTTCTGCGCTGACCAGCGTTCGGTGACTGCACTCGTCCAGACCTGCGAGGACTTCGGCAGAGCTTCGGGGGCAAAAGTCAACTGCGGGAAGTCGGAGGCCATGCTCTTCGGGGAGTGGCACCTGGCTTCTTCCGCCCCCTTCCCCTTTACTATTAAGCCGGACTTCATTCAAATTCTTGGAGTCTGGTTCGGGAAGGAAGGAGCGGCCCTTAAGTCTTGGCAAGACCGACTAGGAAGGATAAACTCAAAGATCGGACTGTGGAGCTCCAGAAAGCTCACGATGGAAGGCAAGGCACTTGTCCTGCGGAGTGAAGTTTTGCCTGTGCTCCAATATACCGCACAGGCCTGGCCTCCCCATACCACCGTTTGCAAGGCCATCACCCGGACAGTGTTTGGCTTCGTCTGGGGCAAAATGGACAGAGTCAAGAGGACCGTGATGTACAAGGAACCCCGCAAGGGTGGGAAGGGAATACCCGACATCCCCGCTCTGCTGAGGGCCTCCTTTGCATGTGTCACGGTGCAGCGGACTCTTGTTGAAAAGACTGGCTCAGCGGGCAGGTCCATGTCTCGCTTGCTTCTCATGCCCCTCTGGAGACAGCTGGGCTGGGACAAGTGGGACAGCTCCATCCCTTACAATTGGAACACTCCCTGGTTCTATGGGGATGTTGTCCGGTTTGTGAGGGAGCACCAGCTGGAAGGACTGAAACCAGACCTATGGAAGCCGAAGACAATCCACAAGCTCATCCGAGCTAAGGACTCGACCGAGCTGGTTCCGGGACTCCCCGCAGCCACTGCAGAGACAGTTTGGAACAATGTGGCCTCAAAGCGGCTTACCAATGGACACAAGGACTTGTCGTGGATGGCCGTCATGGGAGGTCTCTCTCTCAGGTCATTCATGCATGCCCGCAACCTGTGCAAGACCCGGTACTGCCCCCGTTGCCCCTACGTGGAGGAAACATCTTTCCACGTGTTTTGGCAGTGCCCCTTTGCACAGGGTCTGTTGGACGCCCTAGAACAGGAACTCAGAGACTCAGTGCCCAGGAGCTGCCTATCGTACCATTCGGTGCTTTACGGCCTGTTCCCTGGGACCCACGACGTGGAGGCCATCCAGGAGGCCTGGCGCCTTATGAACTGTTTTAAGGACGCAGTGTGGCTTGCCAGGAACCGCCTCGTGATCAACAGGGAAAACATGTCCGTCCGGGACTGCCACAGGTTCATCAAGAACCTGCTTAGAGACTATTCCATCTTGGACAGCTCGGCCGTTGATGAGGAAGAAGAGGAGTGAAGACCCCTCTCCTTCTCCCATGTCTCCCTGAAGATACAGCCCAACAGTTTGGCCCTGTGATCCGCCCCCTCCCTACCCCCACATAGTCGCCCACACCCCTACCCCGATCACAGATTGTATTATTCGGTTTTTGTTTGATCTCTCGTGCCTTTATATTGCAGGATTGAGCTGAATGTTAGAGTAGCATGGTGTGCGATGTATAGCTTAGGGAACCTTTGCTGTGTATTGTACCATCATGCTTTGTGTGACTGTAATTTATTGTACGACTTGTAATGACTGAACGGAAAATAAAGCTCTTTCAATCAAAAAATCTGTTCTTATCAGTTTAATATCTGATACGTCCCCTATCTGGGGACCATATATTAAATGGATTTTTGAGAACGGGGGCCGATTTCGAAGCTTGCTTCCGTCGCCCTATGCATTGACCCGATATGGCAGTATCTTCGGGTACAGTGCACCACCCCCTTACAGGGTTAAAAAGAAAGATTCCTACTTTCATTGCTACCTGCTTGCTGGCTAGCCAGCTAGCCAGCCCTGTGGGCCTTGCTGCTGCTGCAGCCAAAAAACAAAAGGTGGTGCTGCTGCTGCTTCTGCTGCTTCTGCTTCTGCTTGTGTCTGGCCGCTGTTGGAGCGTCCAGGCACAGGACTTCTGCTGCTGCTGACTAAATGGCCTCCTTAATTGGATCATTTGAGTAGCCAGCACACCTGTGCAGGTAGGGCATGACATGATAGGCAGCTGCCTTGATAGCGGGTGGGTGCTGAATGTTCCTAATTGACAAAATAAGATTAATGCTTATGAAGAAATATAAAATCTCATCCCTTCCCCAATATCGCGCCACACCCCTACCCCTTAATTCCCTGGTTGAACTTGATGGACATATGTCTTTTTTCGACCGTACTAACTATGTAACTATGTAACATAACATGGGGGGGGGGGGGGGGGGGGTCTCCTGGCTGTTCACACAGGTGTGTCATTGCTGTACATTGACCATGCATTGCTTCTGTGGTATTGCAAAGGCAAAGACAAATGCTTCCAGCCATCCATTGCACTAATGGATTGGTCATCAGCTGGCTGTCTATGTCCCGCATCAATATAGACCAAAGTACAGAGGGTTAGGCTATGCTATTGTGCACCTACCTGATGCATCAGAAGGTGCGAGGCCCTTGCTAAATTCTGTGCACAGACTTTGAGATCTATACTTTAGACTGTATCTAAACCTGCTCCAACATGGACTGACATTCTGGCCTACTTTCAGCCGATGCGACTTGTCTGTCGCTGAACAGTCGCTTTTTATGTATTCAGCACCTATGTATAATGTTGTAAAAATGCTCTAGAAGCTAAAGTCGCAGAAATGTCACACATATTTGGCCTGCAACTTTCTGTGCGACAAATTCAGACAGGAAAAATCAGTATAAATCCTTAGAAAATTATCCCCCAGTGTCTCCATCTGCTGGCGGTATTGAATAAGCATTGCTGCACTGATGGGGTATGCATTAGACGAAAAAAAAGAAGAAAAAGAAGAATAATACGCCCAGAAAAGAGGCGAAAAGGAGAAAAACGTAAAAAAACGTGAAAAAAAAGTAAGAGGAAGAGAAGGGAAAAAAAGGTGGAAATGGGTTTAAAAGTGATTTCGGCGGAGAAATATATATATATATATATATATATATATATATATATATATATACGCGCACACACACACATATATATAAACGTATTCTCCGTTGAGATATTGCAGCCGCTGCTGTGTCCAGGCCCAGGAGCCTTAGCACTGTGCTGTGATGTCACTCAATACCACTGACATCACTAGGTGTAAACAACATCTCTCCTTTGCTGTGTATGTGACTATGGAGCTGTTTGGTGATGTTGTCTATTATGGCCTTCATAGAAGCAACAGGAGATTGTTGCATCCATCTAGAACCCTCAGAACTACAGTGCTATGATGTCACTCACTTCCACAGGCCTTGCAGAGTGTAAACAACAACAACCCAGCTTTGTTGTGTATGTAACCATAGGGATTTGTGATGTCACCTAGAACCTTCACAGCAGCGACAGCTTTATGAGGAGCATCAGCACTGCTCTGCCTGAGCAGAACCATCACCGCCATAGGTTGTCAAATAACCCGGGTTTAACCCACACAGGTAAGTCCAATGGGGTGCAGGCATGTCCTCTATGCTTACAGCTTCCCGTGGGTGTTGGTTTGATACCGTTTGGGGACAGCCAAGGAGGCATCTGCAGGCAACAAAGGTAGGTGTGTGCTTGTGTGTGTGTTTCCTATGCAGATCCTAAGCCCAGTGTCACATGCAAGTAGGAGGAGTAAGAAGGGTTCCTGGCAAATCCGGGTTATGGATTGCATTTAAAAAGGCCCCGTGGGAGTGCAATGGGCCCCTGTCTTGCTGCTTAGCAATAATGGTATGGGTTTAGGTTCTGCTGTGTGTACTGGTGGTTGACTGCCCCCCAGCCCAGAGTGTGCATGGAAAATTGTCTGGCAGCCTCCCTGACAGCAAGCAGTGATAGTGCCCATGAAGGGCACCTTGTTGGGCCCGCCCCTTTCACGGTTATCGCTTCTCGGCCTTTTGGCTAAGATCAAGTGTAGTATCTGTTCTTATCAGTTTAATATCTGATACGTCCCCTATCTGGGGACCATATATTAAATGGATTTTTGAGAACGGGGGCCGATTTCGAAGCTTGCTTCCGTCGCCCTATGCATTGACCCGATATGGCAGTATCTTCGGGTACAGTGCACCACCCCCTTACAGGGTTAAAAAGAAAGATTCCTACTTTCATTGCTACCTGCTTGCTGGCTAGCCAGCTAGCCAGCCCTGTGGGCCTTGCTGCTGCTGCAGCCAAAAAACAAAAGGTGGTGCTGCTGCTGCTTCTGCTTCTGCTTGTGTCTGGCCGCTGTTGGAGCGTCCAGGCACAGGACTTCTGCTGCTGCTGACTAAATGGCCTCCTTAATTGGATCATTTGAGTAGCCAGCACACCTGTGCAGGTAGGGCATGACATGATAGGCAGCTGCCTTGATAGCGGGTGGGTGCTGAATGTTCCTAATTGACAAAATAAGATTAATGCTTATGAAGAAATATAAAATCTCATCCCTTCCCCAATACCGCGCCACACCCCTACCCCTTAATTCCCTGGTTGAACTTGATGGACATATGTCTTTTTTCGACCGTACTAACTATGTAACTATGTAACATAACATGGGGGGGGGGGGGGGGGTCTCCTGGCTGTTCACACAGGTGTGTCATTGCTGTACATTGACCATGCATTGCTTCTGTGGTATTGCAAAGGCAAAGACAAATGCTTCCAGCCATCCATTGCACTAATGGATTGGTCATCAGCTGGCTGTCTATGTCCCGCATCAATATAGACCAAAGTACAGAGGGTTAGGCTATGCTATTGTGCACCTACCTGATGCATCAGAAGGTGCGAGGCCCTTGCTAAATTCTGTGCACAGACTTTGAGATCTATACTTTAGACTGTATCTAAACCTGCTCCAACATGGACTGACATTCTGGCCTACTTTCAGCCGATGCGACTTGTCTGTCGCTGAACAGTCGCTTTTTATGTATTCAGCACCTATGTATAATGTTGTAAAAATGCTCTAGAAGCTAAAGTCGCAGAAATGTCACACATATTTGGCCTGCAACTTTCTGTGCGACAAATTCAGACAGGAAAAATCAGTATAAATCCTTAGAAAATTATCCCCCAGTGTCTCCATCTGCTGGCGGTATTGAATAAGCATTGCTGCACTGATGGGGTATGCATTAGACGAAAAAAAAGAAGAAAAAGAAGAATAATACGCCAAGAAAAGAGGCGAAAAGGAGAAAAACGTGAAAAAAAAGTAAGAGGAAGAGAAGGGAAAAAAAGGTGGAAATGGGTTTAAAAGTGATTTCGGCGGAGAAATATATATATATATATATATATATATATATATATATATATACGCGCACACACACACATATATATAAACGTATTCTCCGTTGAGATATTGCAGCCGCTGCTGTGTCCAGGCCCAGGAGCCTTAGCACTGTGCTGTGATGTCACTCAATACCACTGACATCACTAGGTGTAAACAACATCTCTCCTTTGCTGTGTATGTGACTATGGAGCTGTTTGGTGATGTCGTCTATTATGGCCTTCATAGAAGCAACAGGAGATTGTTGCATCCATCTAGAACCCTCAGAACTACAGTGCTATGATGTCACTCACTTCCACAGGCCTTGCAGAGTGTAAACAACAACAACCCAGCTTTGTTGTGTATGTAACCATAGGGATTTGTGATGCCACCTAGAACCTTCACAGCAGCGACAGCTTTATGAGGAGCATCAGCACTGCTCTGCCTGAGCAGAACCATCACCGCCATAGGTTGTCAAATAACCCGGGTTTAACCCACACAGGTAAGTCCAATGGGGTGCAGGCATGTCCTCTATGCTTACAGCTTCCCGTGGGTGTTGGTTTGATACCGTTTGGGGACAGCCAAGGAGGCATCTGCAGGCAACAAAGGTAGGTGTGTGCTTGTGTGTGTGTTTCCTATGCAGATCCTCAGCCCAGTGTCACATGCAAGTAGGAGGAGTAAGAAGGGTTCCTGGCAAATCCGGGTTATGGATTGCATTTAAAAAGGCCCCGTGGGAGTGCAATGGGCCCCTGTCTTGCTGCTTAGCAATAATGGTATGGGTTTAGGTTCTGCTGTGTGTACTGGTGGTTGACTGCCCCCCAGCCCAGAGTGTGCATGGAAAATTGTCTGGCAGCCTCCCTGACAGCAAGCAGTGATAGTGCCCATGAAGGGCACCTTGTTGGGCCCGCCCCTTTCACGGTTATCGCTTCTCGGCCTTTTGGCTAAGATCAAGTGTAGTATCTGTTCTTATCAGTTTAATATCTGATACGTCCCCTATCTGGGGACCATATATTAAATGGATTTTTGAGAACGGGGGCCGATTTCGAAGCTTGCTTCCGTCGCCCTATGCATTGACCCGATATGGCAGTATCTTCGGGTACAGTGCACCACCCCCTTACAGGGTTAAAAAGAAAGATTCCTACTTTCATTGCTACCTGCTTGCTGGCTAGCCAGCTAGCCAGCCCTGTGGGCCTTGCTGCTGCTGCAGCCAAAAAACAAAAGGTGGTGCTGCTGCTGCTTCTGCTGCTTCTGCTTCTGCTTGTGTCTGGCCGCTGTTGGAGCGTCCAGGCACAGGACTTCTGCTGCTGCTGACTAAATGGCCTCCTTAATTGGATCATTTGAGTAGCCAGCACACCTGTGCAGGTAGGGCATGACATGATAGGCAGCTGCCTTGATAGCGGGTGGGTGCTGAATGTTCCTAATTGACAAAATAAGATTAATGCTTATGAAGAAATATAAAATCTCATCCCTTCCCCAATATCGCGCCACACCCCTACCCCTTAATTCCCTGGTTGAACTTGATGGACATATGTCTTTTTTCGACCGTACTAACTATGTAACTATGTAACATAACATGGGGGGGGGGGGGTCTCCTGGCTGTTCACACAGGTGTGTCATTGCTGTACATTGCCCATGCATTGCTTCTGTGGTATTGCAAAGGCAAAGACAAATGCTTCCAGCCATCCATTGCACTAATGGATTGGTCATCAGCTGGCTGTCTATGTCCCGCATCAATAAAGACCAAAGTACAGAGGGTTAGGCTATGCTATTGTGCACCTACCTGATGCATCAGAAGGTGCGAGGCCCTTGCTAAATTCTGTGCACAGACTTTGAGATCTATACTTTAGACTGTATCTAAACCTGCTCCAACATGGACTGACATTCTGGCCTACTTTCAGCCGATGCGACTTGTCTGTCGCTGAACAGTCGCTTTTTATGTATTCAGCACCTATGTATAATGTTGTAAAAATGCTCTAGAAGCTAAAGTCGCAGAAATGTCACACATATTTGGCCTGCAACTTTCTGTGCGACAAATTCAGACAGGAAAAATCAGTATAAATCCTTAGAAAATTATCCCCCAGTGTCTCCATCTGCTGGCGGTATTGAATAAGCATTGCTGCACTGATGGGGTATGCATTAGACGAAAAAAAAGAAGAAAAAGAAGAATAATACGCCCAGAAAAGAGGCGAAAAGGAGAAAAACGTAAAAAACGTGAAAAAAAAGTAAGAGGAAGAGAAGGGAAAAAAAGGTGGAAATGGGTTTAAAAGTGATTTCGGCGGAGAAATATATATATATATATATATATATATATATATATATATATACGCGCACACACACACATATATATAAACGTATTCTCCGTTGAGATATTGCAGCCGCTGCTGTGTCCAGGCCCAGGAGCCTTAGCACTGTGCTGTGATGTCACTCAATACCACTGACATCACTAGGTGTAAACAACATCTCTCCTTTGCTGTGTATGTGACTATGGAGCTGTTTGGTGATGTCGTCTATTATGGCCTTCATAGAAGCAACAGGAGATTGTTGCATCCATCTAGAACCCTCAGAACTACAGTGCTATGATGTCACTCACTTCCACAGGCCTTGCAGAGTGTAAACAACAACAACAACCCAGCTTTGTTGTGTATGTAACCATAGGGATTTGTGATGTCACCTAGAACCTTCACAGCAGCGACAGCTTTATGAGGAGCATCAGCACTGCTCTGCCTGAGCAGAACCATCACCGCCATAGGTTGTCAAATAACCCGGGTTTAACCCACACAGGTAAGTCCAATGGGGTGCAGGCATGTCCTCTATGCTTACAGCTTCCCGTGGGTGTTGGTTTGATACCGTTTGGGGACAGCCAAGGAGGCATCTGCAGGCAACAAAGGTAGGTGTGTGCTTGTGTGTGTGTTTCCTATACAGATCCTAAGCCCAGTGTCACATGCAAGTAGGAGGAGTAAGAAGGGTTCCTGGCAAATCCGGGTTATGGATTGCATTTAAAAAGGCCCCGTGGGAGTGCAATGGGCCCCTGTCTTGCTGCTTAGCAATAATGGTATGGGTTTAGGTTCTGCTGTGTGTACTGGTGGTTGACTGCCCCCCAGCCCAGAGTGTGCATGGAAAATTGTCTGGCAGCCTCCCTGACAGCAAGCAGTGATAGTGCCCATGAAGGGCACCTTGTTGGGCCCGCCCCTTTCACGGTTATCGCTTCTCGGCCTTTTGGCTTCGATCCCGTGCGGTTTACCGGGCGGGTTAGGAGTTGAAGGGGGTGGTGATCGGGGCCCTCTTTGCGGGGGGCCCTGGGTTATTTCGGAGTTGCGATAGTGGGTTTCATCGCCTGCAAAAATGAGTGGAGGAGAGAGGATTCGCGGAATGGAAGACACGGTCAGGATTTTCGTCCCAACGGAACATCGGGGAACGGTTGGCCTGGACCAGATTGTGCTGGAGATTCTACGCAGGCTCCAGTACCTAAAGGTAACAGATGTATTTGCAATGCAAGATTTCCCTAGACAGGGTATTTATGATGTTACATTTGTTAATTCCGAGATTTGTCAGAGGGTCTACAAGGACCTGGAAGGAATGAAGAGAAAGAATGAGCCGGATATTATGAGGAAAGTTAAAGTAGAGCCTTTGTTTCTGAGTACAGAGAAAGTGGTCATCGTACATATGTACAATCCCAAAGTTACAGACTCAATGGTAACAAATTTTCTTTATCGTTATTGTGAAGAAGTGAAGTTTTTTGGAAAACTAAAGAACAGACATGGTTTTTTTAACTGTAAAAGGAAATATGTTGTGAAGTTCAAGAAGGATGAGTCTATGGAGGAGGGAATTAAGAGTATTCCTCAAGTTTTTTCCATTGGAGGAGAGCGTGGTTTTTGTTTTTATGAGGGGCAGCTTCAGTTTTGCCGCAAATGTCAAGCATATGGCCACGTGCAGGACGCATGTCCTGTGAAGGGTGTTGTTTGTAGGAACTGTGGCAAGACTGGGCATGAAACAAGTTTTTGCGTTGAGGAAAAGACTTGTGATATTTGTGGGAGTAATTCCCATTTGGCAAGAGGATGTCACTTATGGTACAAGAGAAGGAGTTATGCTGATGCGGCTGGAAGTAAAGGTGGACAGAGCAATGAACAGGGAATGGGAAGGAGGTCTTTTTCAGAAGCCACAGGTGTGGATGGAGGTGTGGATGGAGGTGTGGATGGAGGTGTGGATGGAGGTGAAAAATCTAATGTGGAGGGGGAATGTGAAGTCGGGAGGAGCGCAGGTGGTACGATTGTTAAAAATGTTGTTGCTCAGGTGGATGTGATTAAAGAGGCTTTTGTGGAGACAAGTGTGGTGGTTGAACAGGAGTATAAGAAAGTGGTCTCCACAAGTGAAGTAACATGTGCAAAGGGGGTGGAGGTCAAGAAGATTGAAACTGTGTATGGAGATGTGTTTCCTTGTGGAAGCATGAGTGGTGATGTGGAATGTCCAGACCCTGTTGTGGGGGAGGAGGAGGGAATGGAATTCCAAGAAAATGTGCAGTCATCTGAGAAGTCCCTTACACCTGTTCAGAGATTTGTCAGCAGTGATGAGGAGGATGAGGTGGGGGTGGAAAGTAAAAGAAGTAAAAAAGGAAGTTGGACTGGGGATCAAGAGGACCCAGTGGTTGGAAGAGGAGTTGAAATGGACAGGGACTCTGATCCAGGGTCGCCTGATTGTTATGAAAATGTTTTAAGGAAAGTTGAGAGTCAGAGCAGTAATTTTTAACTATGATGGATATTAAAGTTTTGATTTTATTCATTTTAGTTATTATGACTCTTATCTTAACAACCCTTAATGTCAGGAGTATTGGATCAGAAGTAAGAAGAGCTGCTATTTTTGAGGTGTTGGAGAATGTGAGAGCTGATATAATATGTTTACAGGAGTGTGCAATTAAATCTGCACCTTATGCTGATGAGTGGAGGATGGGACAATCTTTTTGGTCAACTAGTACGGATAACAAAAATGAAGGAGTTGGTTTTTTAATCAAAAATAACAATATCAAAGTTTTAAATTGCCAGATTTTAATACCAGGCCGTTGCATGGTTTTAAACTTTGAGTTTTTAGACCAGAGGATTAGAGTTTTTAACGTATATGCCCCAGCAGAGAAGAAAGAGCGGTTGGTTTTTTTAGAGTCCTTGAAGTTTTTTATCCCTGGTCGGGAAAGTACTATAGTGGCTGGTGATTTTAACTGTATCCGTACTGTTAATGACCGTGAGAGTGCTGCTGAAGTCCGAACTGACATTACCTCTAATGCTTTAAATCAATTAGTACAAGACTTACACTATATAGATGCTGGACTGATGATTGACACTGATGATAGATATACATATGTATCGGATAGTGGTCACTGTAAATCCCGAATAGATTATATTTTTGTGTCTGAAGGGATGAAGGTGGCCCGGTGTAATCAGATGATGTCGATTTTCTCAGATCATAAAATTTTATCTGCTGAAATAAGCATCTCAGAGTCCATTGCCTTTGGTAGGGGACTCTGGAAGTTGAATGTGAGTTTACTTGAAGAAGAGGAGGTAATGGCAGGTTTTAAAAATATATTTTTATCCTGTGCTGCTAAACAAGACTGTTTTAAAAATATTTTAGACTGGTGGGATTGGGCTAAAGTGAACTTTGCTGGTTATTTTAAGTCTGTTTGCATTAAGAGAGCACAGGAGAAGAGGCGGAGAGATGAGACTTTAGTTTCACAGTTGGAGACTCTCTTTAAGTTTAAGAACGCTGGTCTAGAGGTGGATGCTGAAATTTGTGAAATTAAGGAAGAGATGAAGACAAGGTTGAAGGAAAGAGGAAGGAATATTGTTTACAGGGCTAAGGTGCAACATTTGGAGGAGAATGAACAATGTAGTCGATATTTTTTTAAAAAGTGTTTTAAGCCAAAGGGGGTCTTTAAGTCAGTTTTAACCTCAAGTGGTGAGGTGGTTGGTAGGGAGATGGAGGAGGAGGTTTGTAAATTTTATGAAACACTTTTTAGTAATGAAAGTAAAGCTGCTATTAATGAAATGGAAGACTACTGTAACATTTTAGAGGATCAAATTCCAGATGAGGAGAAAGTTTTTTTGGTGGAAGATGTTAGTGAAAATGAAATTAGAATGGCGCTGAATGGAATGGCAAAAGGTAAAACCCCTGGTAGTGACGGCCTTCCAGCTGAGTTTTATGTTGTATTTTGGCCTCTTTTAAAAGATGTTTTTACTCGGGTTGTGCAATATGTTTTTAAGTTTGGGATTTTAGCTGATTCAATGAAGAAGGGAATTATCACACTAATACATAAGAAAGGTGACGAACGTGATATAAAAAATTGGAGACCAATTTCATTGTTAAACAGTGACTATAAAATTATTGCTAAAATTGTTGCAAACAGGCTTAGGAATATTATTGGCCATATGGTAGATAATTACCAAGTATGTGCTGTACCCGGGAGAAGAATTACTGATAATTTATTGATTTTAAGGGATATTATTTATTATTGTAATTTTAATAAGGTGCCTCTTTTTGTCGAGTCAGTGGATTTCGAGAAGGCCTATGATAAAGTCGCACACAAATTTATGTTTACGGCCCTAAAACATATGGGGATCCCAATGAAGTTATTACATGTTATTAAAGGGTTATATAATGGTGTTACTGGACAAGTTTTAATGAATGGCCATGTTGGTCCTGCTTTTAAGATTTTATCAGGGGTTCGGCAGGGTTGCCCACTCTCCCCAATCCTTTTCATCTGTGTAATAGAGGCCTTGTTAAAGAATGTTCAGAAAGACAAATGTGTTAAAGGAGTTTTTATACCTGGCAGTGGTGGGAGTGATCTTAAGGTTTTAAGCTACATGGATGATGTTGTGTTTACATGTACTTCAAAAGCAGATTTGAATAGAGTGAATTTGCATATTCAAATTTTTTGCTGTGTGGCCGGAATGTGTGTAAACTGGGGCAAATGTCATTTGGTGAATTTTGGGAAATGCGAAGATGTGTTGGTGGATGGAGTAGAGATAAAGGAGAATGTGGAAGTTTTAGGGGTCATTTTTGAAAAGAATCTTAAAGGGACAGAGACTTACAACAAGCTGGACAGTAAAATTGAAAAGAAATTGAATTTTTGGAAATTGAGGAATTTATCCCTTAAAGGGAAAGTACTTGTTATTAAGACTGTGATTTTACCTTTACTTTTATATACTGCGATGGTTTTTCCACCTGGTAAGCTTTGGATGAGGAAGACAACAAGAAGACTTTTTGTTTTCTTTTGGGGATCCAAAATGGAAAAAATGAAAAGAGAGAAGGTAATGAGTACTGTAAAGAATGGTGGATATGACTTTCCAAATATTGATTTGTTTTTAAAGTTACACTATTTTCTTTTAATTTTCAAGACGATCCAGTGCAATAGTAAAACAGCTGATATGTGTAAATATTTAGCAGGATGGTTGTTTTCTAAGTGGGGCTGGTGTGAGAGGGATCTGAGGAAACCAATGGCGCTGATTATACCTACCTTTTATGTGGTTCTTCGGTCTTTCAATGATCAGTTTAATTTGAGCTCCTTGGGGAAACCTGAAAAGAAGAAAATAGAATATGAGTTGAGAAAGAGTGAAAAATTTAATGAAGTACCATTCTGTAATATTGCACAGTCAGTTAAGATTTGGAGCCTTTTTAATTCCTTTGGTTTATCAAATAGACAAAAAGATGTGGTATGGATGTCTTACCATGGTTGCCTCCCAACTCGAGTGTTTTTAAGAGGAAGAGGAATAAGAGTGAGTGAACAGTGTCCAAGAGAGGGTTGTGGAGGTAAAGAAGATATTGTACATTTGTGGTGGGACTGTTTTTATGCCAAGGAAGTTTTTAGGCTTTTAACAAGATTTTTTATTGCACTTATGGGTTTTAATGATTTTACTTTTGAGAAAATTTTTATCGGTCAGGACTTTAACATGAAGAATGATGCACGTGTTACTTGGATAATTTTTTCTGTTTTTAAAGAAGTTTTATGGGACTCCAGGAATTTGCTTGTTTTTAAAAATGTTTCCATTTCTCCAAGTGAATGTAGGAGGTTGTTGCTCGGAAGACTTTTTATTGCATATTTATTAGATAAGAAGAGAATGGGAGAAGACAATGCTGAAAAGATCTGGAAATATACCCAATGGTGGAAACTGTAAGTCTGACCAGTTTATGTTTTGTTTTTTAAATGTTTTTGTTTTCCTTCAGCTTTTACCTTTTGGTTTTAAGTTCTTGACCCTCGGTTCCCTTTTTTTTTGTCTTTCCGCATGATGTTTTTTCAGACATTGTTTTAAGTGACGAGTCCTGGTAGGAGACCTGATGATCGTTCAAACAATAGTCTGTAACTGAGGAAAAAAAAAAAAAAAAAAAAAAAAAAAAAAATCTGTTCTTATCAGTTTAATATCTGATACGTCCCCTATCTGGGGACCATATATTAAATGGATTTTTGAGAACGGGGGCCGATTTCGAAGCTTGCTTCCGTCGCCCTATGCATTGACCCGATATGGCAGTATCTTCGGGTACAGTGCACCACCCCCTTACAGGGTTAAAAAGAAAGATTCCTACTTTCATTGCTACCTGCTTGCTGGCTAGCCAGCTAGCCAGCCCTGTGGGCCTTGCTGCTGCTGCAGCCAAAAAACAAAAGGTGGTGCTGCTGCTGCTGCTTCTGCTGCTTCTGCTTCTGCTTGTGTCTGGCCGCTGTTGGAGCGTCCAGGCACAGGACTTCTGCTGCTGCTGACTAAATGGCCTCCTTAATTGGATCCTTTGAGTAGCCAGCACACCTGTGCAGGTAGGGCATGACATGATAGGCAGCTGCCTTGATAGCGGGTGGGTGCTGAATGTTCCTAATTGACAAAATAAGATTAATGCTTATGAAGAAATATAAAATCTCATCCCTTCCCCAATATCGCGCCACACCCCTACCCCTTAATTCCCTGGTTGAACTTGATGGACATATGTCTTTTTTCGACCGTACTAACTATGTAACTATGTAACATAACATGGGGGGGGGGGGTCTCCTGGCTGTTCACACAGGTGTGTCATTGCTGTACATTGACCATGCATTGCTTCTGTGGTATTGCAAAGGCAAAGACAAATGCTTCCAGCCATCCATTGCACTAATGGATTGGTCATCAGCTGGCTGTCTATGTCCCGCATCAATATAGACCAAAGTACAGAGGGTTAGGCTATGCTATTGTGCACCTACCTGATGCATCAGAAGGTGCGAGGCCCTTGCTAAATTCTGTGCACAGACTTTGAGATCTATACTTTAGACTGTATCTAAACCTGCTCCAACATGGACTGACATTCTGGCCTACTTTCAGCCGATGCGACTTGTCTGTCGCTGAACAGTCGCTTTTTATGTATTCAGCACCTATGTATAATGTTGTAAAAATGCTCTAGAAGCTAAAGTCGCAGAAATGTCACACATATTTGGCCTGCAACTTTCTGTGCGACAAATTCAGACAGGAAAAATCAGTATAAATCCTTAGAAAATTATCCCCCAGTGTCTCCATCTGCTGGCGGTATTGAATAAGCATTGCTGCACTGATGGGGTATGCATTAGACGAAAAAAAAGAAGAAAAAGAAGAATAATACGCCCAGAAAAGAGGCGAAAAGGAGAAAAACGTTAAAAAACGTGAAAAAAAAGTAAGAGGAAGAGAAGGGAAAAAAAGGTGGAAATGGGTTTAAAAGTGATTTCGGCGGAGAAATATATATATATATATATATACGCGCACACACACACATATATATAAACGTATTCTCCGTTGAGATATTGCAGCCGCTGCTGTGTCCAGGCCCAGGAGCCTTAGCACTGTGCTGTGATGTCACTCAATACCACTGACATCACTAGGTGTAAACAACATCTCTCCTTTGCTGTGTATGTGACTATGGAGCTGTTTGGTGATGTCGTCTATTATGGCCTTCATAGAAGCAACAGGAGATTGTTGCATCCATCTAGAACCCTCAGAACTACAGTGCTATGATGTCACTCACTTCCACAGGCCTTGCAGAGTGTAAACAACAACAACCCAGCTTTGTTGTGTATGTAACCATAGGGATTTGTGATGTCACCTAGAACCTTCACAGCAGCGACAGCTTTATGAGGAGCATCAGCACTGCTCTGCCTGAGCAGAACCATCACCGCCATAGGTTGTCAAATAACCCGGGTTTAACCCACACAGGTAAGTCCAATGGGGTGCAGGCATGTCCTCTATGCTTACAGCTTCCCGTGGGTGTTGGTTTGATACCGTTTGGGGACAGCCAAGGAGGCATCTGCAGGCAACAAAGGTAGGTGTGTGCTTGTGTGTGTGTTTCCTATGCAGATCCTAAGCCCAGTGTCACATGCAAGTAGGAGGAGTAAGAAGGGTTCCTGGCAAATCCGGGTTATGGATTGCATTTAAAAAGGCCCCGTGGGAGTGCAATGGGCCCCTGTCTTGCTGCTTAGCAATAATGGTATGGGTTTAGGTTCTGCTGTGTGTACTGGTGGTTGACTGCCCCCCAGCCCAGAGTGTGCATGGAAAATTGTCTGGCAGCCTCCCTGACAGCAAGCAGTGATAGTGCCCATGAAGGGGCACCTTGTTGGGCCCGCCCCTTTCACGGTTATCGCTTCTCGGCCTTTTGGCTAAGATCAAGTGTAGTATCTGTTCTTATCAGTTTAATATCTGATACGTCCCCTATCTGGGGACCATATATTAAATGGATTTTTGAGAACGGGGGCCGATTTCGAAGCTTGCTTCCGTCGCCCTATGCATTGACCCGATATGGCAGTATCTTCGGGTACAGTGCACCACCCCCTTACAGGGTTAAAAAGAAAGATTCCTACTTTCATTGCTACCTGCTTGCTGGCTAGCCAGCTAGCCAGCCCTGTGGGCCTTGCTGCTGCTGCAGCCAAAAAACAAAAGGTGGTGCTGCTGCTGCTCCTGCTTCTGCTTGTGTCTGGCCGCTGTTGGAGCGTCCAGGCACAGGACTTCTGCTGCTGCTGACTAAATGGCCTCCTTAATTGGATCATTTGAGTAGCCAGCACACCTGTGCAGGTAGGGCATGACATGATAGGCAGCTGCCTTGATAGCGGGTGGGTGCTGAATGTTCCTAATTGACAAAATAAGATTAATGCTTATGAAGAAATATAAAATCTCATCCCTTCCCCAATATCGCGCCACACCCCTACCCCTTAATTCCCTGGTTGAACTTGATGGACATATGTCTTTTTTCGACCGTACTAACTATGTAACTATGTAACATAACATGGGGGGGGGGGGGGGGTCTCCTGGCTGTTCACACAGGTGTGTCATTGCTGTACATTGACCATGCATTGCTTCTGTGGTATTGCAAAGGCAAAGACAAATGCTTCCAGCCATCCATTGCACTAATGGATTGGTCATCAGCTGGCTGTCTATGTCCCGCATCAATATAGACCAAAGTACAGAGGGTTAGGCTATGCTATTGTGCACCTACCTGATGCATCAGAAGGTGCGAGGCCCTTGCTAAATTCTGTGCACAGACTTTGAGATCTATACTTTAGACTGTATCTAAACCTGCTCCAACATGGACTGACATTCTGGCCTACTTTCAGCCGATGCGACTTGTCTGTCGCTGAACAGTCGCTTTTTATGTATTCAGCACCTATGTATAATGTTGTAAAAATGCTCTAGAAGCTAAAGTCGCAGAAATGTCACACATATTTGGCCTGCAACTTTCTGTGCGACAAATTCAGACAGGAAAAATCAGTATAAATCCTTAGAAAATTATCCCCCAGTGTCTCCATCTGCTGGCGGTATTGAATAAGCATTGCTGCACTGATGGGGTATGCATTAGACGAAAAAAAAGAAGAAAAAGAAGAATAATACGCCCAGAAAAGAGGCGAAAAGGAGAAAAACGTAAAAAAAACGTGAAAAAAAAGTAAGAGGAAGAGAAGGGAAAAAAAGGTAGAAATGGGTTTAAAAGTGATTTCGGCGGAGAAATATATATATATATATATATATATATATATATATATATATATTATATATATATATATATATACGCGCACACACACACACATATATATAAACGTATTCTCCGTTGAGATATTGCAGCCGCTGCTGTGTCCAGGCCCAGGAGCCTTAGCACTGTGCTGTGATGTCACTCAATACCACTGACATCACTAGGTGTAAACAACATCTCTCCTTTGCTGTGTATGTGACTATGGAGCTGTTTGGTGATGTCGTCTATTATGGCCTTCATAGAAGCAACAGGAGATTGTTGCATCCATCTAGAACCCTCAGAACTACAGTGCTATGATGTCACTCACTTCCACAGGCCTTGCAGAGTGTAAACAACAACAACCCAGCTTTGTTGTGTATGTAACCATAGGGATTTGTGATGTCACCTAGAACCTTCACAGCAGCGACAGCTTTATGAGGAGCATCAGCACTGCTCTGCCTGAGCAGAACCATCACCGCCATAGGTTGTCAAATAACCCGGGTTTAACCCACACAGGTAAGTCCAATGGGGTGCAGGCATGTCCTCTATGCTTACAGCTTCCCGTGGGTGTTGGTTTGATACCGTTTGGGGACAGCCAAGGAGGCATCTGCAGGCAACAAAGGTAGGTGTGTGCTTGTGTGTGTGTTTCCTATGCAGATCCTAAGCCCAGTGTCACATGCAAGTAGGAGGAGTAAGAAGGGTTCCTGGCAAATCCGGGTTATGGATTGCATTTAAAAAGGCCCCGTGGGAGTGCAATGGGCCCCTGTCTTGCTGCTTAGCAATAATGGTATGGGTTTAGGTTCTGCTGTGTGTACTGGTGGTTGACTGCCCCCCAGCCCAGAGTGTGCATGGAAAATTGTCTGGCAGCCTCCCTGACAGCAAGCAGTGATAGTGCCCATGAAGGGCACCTTGTTGGGCCCGCCCCTTTCACGGTTATCGCTTCTCGGCCTTTTGGCTAAGATCAAGTGTAGTATCTGTTCTTATCAGTTTAATATCTGATACGTCCCCTATCTGGGGACCATATATTAAATGGATTTTTGAGAACGGGGGCCGATTTCGAAGCTTGCTTCCGTCGCCCTATGCATTGACCCGATATGGCAGTATCTTCGGGTACAGTGCACCACCCCCTTACAGGGTTAAAAAGAAAGATTCCTACTTTCATTGCTACCTGCTTGCTGGCTAGCCAGCTAGCCAGCCCTGTGGGCCTTGCTGCTGCTGCAGCCAAAAAACAAAAGGTGGTGCTGCTGCTGCTTCTGCTGCTTCTGCTTCTGCTTGTGTCTGGCCGCTGTTGGAGCGTCCAGGCACAGGACTTCTGCTGCTGCTGACTAAATGGCCTCCTTAATTGGATCATTTGAGTAGCCAGCACACCTGTGCAGGTAGGGCATGACATGATAGGCAGCTGCCTTGATAGCGGGTGGGTGCTGAATGTTCCTAATTGACAAAATAAGATTAATGCTTATGAAGAAATATAAAATCTCATCCCTTCCCCAATATCGCGCCACACCCCTACCCCTTAATTCCCTGGTTGAACTTGATGGACATATGTCTTTTTTCGACCGTACTAACTATGTAACTATGTAACATAACATGGGGGGGGGGGGGGGGGTCTCCTGGCTGTTCACACAGGTGTGTCATTGCTGTACATTGACCATGCATTGCTTCTGTGGTATTGCAAAGGCAAAGACAAATGCTTCCAGCCATCCATTGCACTAATGGATTGGTCATCAGCTGGCTGTCTATGTCCCGCATCAATATAGACCAAAGTACAGAGGGTTAGGCTATGCTATTGTGCACCTACCTGATGCATCAGAAGGTGCGAGGCCCTTGCTAAATTCTGTGCACAGACTTTGAGATCTATACTTTAGACTGTATCTAAACCTGCTCCAACATGGACTGACATTCTGGCCTACTTTCAGCCGATGCGACTTGTCTGTCGCTGAACAGTCGCTTTTTATGTATTCAGCACCTATGTATAATGTTGTAAAAATGCTCTAGAAGCTAAAGTCGCAGAAATGTCACACATATTTGGCCTGCAACTTTCTGTGCGACAAATTCAGACAGGAAAAATCAGTATAAATCCTTAGAAAATTATCCCCCAGTGTCTCCATCTGCTGGCGGTATTGAATAAGCATTGCTGCACTGATGGGGTATGCATTAGACGAAAAAAAAAGAAGAAAAAGAAGAATAATACGCCCAGAAAAGAGGCGAAAAGGAGAAAAACGTAAAAAAACGTGAAAAAAAAGTAAGAGGAAGAGAAGGGAAAAAAAAGGTGGAAATGGGTTTAAAAAGTGATTTCGGCGGAGAAATATATATATATATATATATATATATATATATATATATATACGCGCACACACACACATATATATAAACGTATTCTCCGTTGAGATATTGCAGCCGCTGCTGTGTCCAGGCCCCAGGAGCCTTAGCACTGTGCTGTGATGTCACTCAATACCACTGACATCACTAGGTGTAAACAACATCTCTCCTTTGCTGTGTATGTGACTATGGAGCTGTTTGGTGATGTCGTCTATTATGGCCTTCATAGAAGCAACAGGAGATTGTTGCATCCATCTAGAACCCTCAGAACTACAGTGCTATGATGTCACTCACTTCCACAGGCCTTGCAGAGTGTAAACAACAACAACAACCCAGCTTTGTTGTGTATGTAACCATAGGGATTTGTGATGTCACCTAGAACCTTCACAGCAGCGACAGCTTTATGAGGAGCATCAGCACTGCTCTGCCTGAGCAGAACCATCACCGCCATAGGTTGTCAAATAACCCGGGTTTAACCCACACAGGTAAGTCCAATGGGGTGCAGGCATGTCCTCTATGCTTACAGCTTCCCGTGGGTGTTGGTTTGATACCGTTTGGGGACAGCCAAGGAGGCATCTGCAGGCAACAAAGGTAGGTGTGTGCTTGTGTGTGTGTTTTCCTATACAGATCCTAAGCCCAGTGTCACATGCAAGTAGGAGGAGTAAGAAGGGTTCCTGGCAAATCCGGGTTATGGATTGCATTTAAAAAAGGCCCCCGTGGGAGTGCAATGGGCCCCTGTCTTGCTGCTTAGCAATAATGGTATGGGTTTAGGTTCTGCTGTGTGTACTGGTGGTTGACTGCCCCCCCAGCCCAGAGTGTGCATGGAAAATTGTCTGGCAGCCTCCCTGACAGCAAGCAGTGATAGTGCCCATGAAGGGCACCTTGTTGGGCCCCGCCCCTTTCACGGTTATCGCTTCTCGGCCTTTTGGCTTCGATCCCGTGCGGTTTACCGGGCGGGTTAGGAGTTGAAGGGGGTGGTGATCGGGGCCCTCTTTTAAATGGATTTTTGAGAACGGGGGCCGATTTCGAAGCTTGCTTCCGTCGCCCTATGCATTGACCCGATATGGCAGTATCTTCGGGTACAGTGCACCACCCCCTTACAGGGTTAAAAAGAAAGATTCCTACTTTCATTGCTACCTGCTTGCTGGCTAGCCAGCTAGCCAGCCCTGTGGGCCTTGCTGCTGCTGCAGCCAAAAAACAAAAGGTGGTGCTGCTGCTGCTTCTGCTGCTTCTGCTTCTGCTTGTGTCTGGCCGCTGTTGGAGCGTCCAGGCACAGGACTGCTGCTGCTGACTAAATGGCCTCCTTAATTGGATCATTTGAGTAGCCAGCACACCTGTGCAGGTAGGGCATGACATGATAGGCAGCTGCCTTGATAGCGGGTGGGTGCTGAATGTTCCTAATTGACAAAATAAGATTAATGCTTATGAAGAAATATAAAATCTCATCCCTTCCCCAATATCGCGCCACACCCCTACCCCTTAATTCCCTGGTTGAACTTGATGGACATATGTCTTTTTTCGACCGTACTAACTATGTAACTATGTAACATAACATGGGGGGGGAGGGGGGGGGTCTCCTGGCTGTTCACACAGGTGTGTCATTGCTGTACATTGACCATGCATTGCTTCTGTGGTATTGCAAAGGCAAAGACAAATGCTTCCAGCCATCCATTGCACTAATGGATTGGTCATCAGCTGGCTGTCTATGTCCCGCATCAATATAGACCAAAGTACAGAGGGTTAGGCTATGCTATTGTGCACCTACCTGATGCATCAGAAGGTGCGAGGCCCTTGCTAAATTCTGTGCACAGACTTTGAGATCTATACTTTAGACTGTATCTAAACCTGCTCCAACATGGACTGACATTCTGGCCTACTTTCAGCCGATGCGACTTGTCTGTCGCTGAACAGTCGCTTTTTATGTATTCAGCACCTATGTATAATGTTGTAAAAATGCTCTAGAAGCTAAAGTCGCAGAAATGTCACACATATTTGGCCTGCAACTTTCTGTGCGACAAATTCAGACAGGAAAAATCAGTATAAATCCTTAGAAAATTATCCCCCAGTGTCTCCATCTGCTGGCGGTATTGAATAAGCATTGCTGCACTGATGGGGTATGCATTAGACGAAAAAAAAGAAGAAAAAGAAGAATAATACGCCCAGAAAAGAGGCGAAAAGGAGAAAAACGTAAAAAAACGTGAAAAAAAAGTAAGAGGAAGAGAAGGGAAAAAAAGGTGGAAATGGGTTTAAAAGTGATTTCGGCGGAGAAATATATATATATATATATATATATATATATATATATATATATATACGCGCACACACACACACATATATATAAACGTATTCTCCGTTGAGATATTGCAGCCGCTGCTGTGTCCAGGCCCAGGAGCCTTAGCACTGTGCTGTGATGTCACTCAATACCACTGACATCACTAGGTGTAAACAACATCTCTCCTTTGCTGTGTATGTGACTATGGAGCTGTTTGGTGATGTCGTCTATTATGGCCTTCATAGAAGCAACAGGAGATTGTTGCATCCATCTAGAACCCTCAGAACTACAGTGCTATGATGTCACTCACTTCCACAGGCCTTGCAGAGTGTAAACAACAACAACCCAGCTTTGTTGTGTATGTAACCATAGGGATTTGTGATATCACCTAGAACCTTCACAGCAGCGACAGCTTTATGAGGAGCATCAGCACTGCTCTGCCTGAGCAGAACCATCACCGCCATAGGTTGTCAAATAACCCGGGTTTAACCCACACAGGTAAGTCCAATGGGGTGCAGGCATGTCCTCTATGCTTACAGCTTCCCGTGGGTGTTGGTTTGATACCGTTTGGGGACAGCCGAGGAGGCATCTGCAGGCAACAAAGGTAGGTGTGTGCTTGTGTGTGTGTTTCCTATGCAGATCCTAAGCCCAGTGTCACATGCAAGTAGGAGGAGTAAGAAGGGTTCCTGGCAAATCCGGGTTATGGATTGCATTTAAAAAGGCCCCGTGGGAGTGCAATGGGCCCCTGTCTTGCTGCTTAGCAATAATGGTATGGGTTTAGGTTCTGCTGTGTGTACTGGTGGTTGACTGCCCCCCAGCCCAGAGTGTGCATGGAAAATTGTCTGGCAGCCTCCCTGACAGCAAGCAGTGATAGTGCCCATGAAGGGCACCTTGTTGGGCCCGCCCCTTTCACGGTTATCGCTTCTCGGCCTTTTGGCTAAGATCAAGTGTAGTATCTGTTCTTATCAGTTTTCATGCTGGTGGGGATGGGTGCTGCATGGAGGATGCAGGTGTACCAGGGCTTTCCGGGGCTGGTTCTGAGGAATCAGCTCGACGGCTGCCCCGATGTGACCTGTTCCCTCCGGGTCTCGCCATGAGGCTGAGAGGGTCTAGAGCCGAGGTACTTTTGTGCCTCGGGGAGTGGTGACCCCGAGGTGCCGAAACTCACTGGGAGAATAGGCTCACTGAGTTGAAGCACGGGCACCATAATCTCTTCACCTTGTGGCACTCACCTCTTGATTCCCGGCCTTCTGGCTAGGATCAGAGAAATTTTTATAGATCCGGCCGGATGTCCGGGCAGTATATCTGCACACATTCACTTATTTATTTATTTTTTGTCTCACTGTGTCACTTTTTGCGTGTTGTGTGTTCACAGGATTGGTCAGGATGCGGTAGCCCTTCTGGGTGTCCCTCCTGGCGGTCTAGGGGAGGTGTGTGTGGCCATTAGGTTCCGCACCTCCCTGCAAACACCCCGGGTACTCCTGCTTCGCAGGGTACCTACCGTAATCGGCTCTGCGGGCAGATACCTTGGCTAACGCCAAGGGGGATGCCGGGAGCATTTGTGGTCTCCTAGTAGCTTCGGCGAAAAGGGACATCGAACCTGGAACCTCGCAGGTACCTTTTGGTCCGGAGGCGAAGGGTAAGGTTTGTTGGGGGGCCTCTCTCCTATCGGAGAAGGGCTTGCGATAGACCGCATCCTTTGTGCACGTTTTTTTAGTGTAACACGTTTGCACTTTTTCTTGCACTTTGGGTGAATCGAAAGCACGTTCCTCGGCTTTAAAAAAAAATCTGTTCTTATCAGTTTAATATCTGATACGTCCCCTTTCTGGGGACCATATATTAAATGGATTTTTGAGAACGGGGGCTGATTTCGAAGCTTGCTTCCGTCGCCCTATGCATTGACCCGATATGGCAGTATCTTCGGGTACAGTGCACCACCCCCTTACAGGGTTAAAAAGAAAGATTCCTACTTTCATTGCTACCTGCTTGCTGGCTAGCCAGCTAGCCAGCCCTGTGGGCCTTGCTGCTGCTGCAGCCAAAAAACAAAAGGTGGTGCTGCTGCTGCTTCTGCTGCTTCTGCTTCTGCTTGTGTCTGGCCGCTGTTGGAGCGTCCAGGCACAGGACTTCTGCTGCTGCTGACTAAATGGCCTCCTTAATTGGATCATTTGAGTAGCCAGCACACCTGTGCAGGTAGGGCATGACATGATAGGCAGCTGCCTTGATAGCGGGTGGGTGCTGAATGTTCCTAATTGACAAAATAAGATTAATGCTTATGAAGAAATATAAAATCTCATCCCTTCCCCAATATCGCGCCACACCCCTACCCCTTAATTCCCTGGTTGAACTTGATGGACATATGTCTTTTTTCGACCGTACTAACTATGTAACTATGTAACATAACATGGGGGGGGGGGGGTCTCCTGGCTGTTCACACAGGTGTGTCATTGCTGTACATTGACCATGCATTGCTTCTGTGGTATTGCAAAGGCAAAGACAAATGCTTCCAGCCATCCATTGCACTAATGGATTGGTCATCAGCTGGCTGTCTATGTCCCGCATCAATATAGACCAAAGTACAGAGGGTTAGGCTATGCTATTGTGCACCTACCTGATGCATCAGAAGGTGCGAGGCCCTTGCTAAATTCTGTGCACAGACTTTGAGATCTATACTTTAGACTGTATCTAAACCTGCTCCAACATGGACTGACATTCTGGCCTACTTTCAGCCGATGCGACTTGTCTGTCGCTGAACAGTCGCTTTTTATGTATTCAGCACCTATGTATAATGTTGTAAAAATGCTCTAGAAGCTAAAGTCGCAGAAATGTCACACATATTTGGCCTGCAACTTTCTGTGCGACAAATTCAGACAGGAAAAATCAGTATAAATCCTTAGAAAATTATCCCCCAGTGTCTCCATCTGCTGGCGGTATTGAATAAGCATTGCTGCACTGATGGGGTATGCATTAGACGAAAAAAAAGAAGAAAAAGAAGAATAATACGCCCAGAAAAGAGGCGAAAAGGAGAAAAACGTAAAAAAACGTGAAAAAAAAGTAAGAGGAAGAGAAGGGAAAAAAAGGTGGAAATGGGTTTAAAAGTGATTTCGGCGGAGAAATATATATATATATATATATATATATATATATATATATGCGCACACACACACATATATATAAACGTATTCTCCGTTGAGATATTGCAGCCGCTGCTGTGTCCAGGCCCAGGAGCCTTAGCACTGTGCTGTGATGTCACTCAATACCACTGACATCACTAGGTGTAAACAACATCTCTCCTTTGCTGTGTATGTGACTATGGAGCTGTTTGGTGATGTCGTCTATTATGGCCTTCATAGAAGCAACAGGAGATTGTTGCATCCATCTAGAACCCTCAGAACTACAGTGCTATGATGTCACTCACTTCCACAGGCCTTGCAGAGTGTAAACAACAACAACCCAGCTTTGTTGTGTATGTAACCATAGGGATTTGTGATGTCACCTAGAACCTTCACAGCAGCGACAGCTTTATGAGGAGCATCAGCACTGCTCTGCCTGAGCAGAACCATCACCGCCATAGGTTGTCAAATAACCCGGGTTTAACCCACACAGGTAAGTCCAATGGGGTGCAGGCATGTCCTCTATGCTTACAGCTTCCCGTGGGTGTTGGTTTGATACCGTTTGGGGACAGCCAAGGAGGCATCTGCAGGCAACAAAGGTAGGTGTGTGCTTGTGTGTGTGTTTCCTATGCAGATCCTAAGCCCAGTGTCACATGCAAGTAGGAGGAGTAAGAAGGGTTCCTGGCAAATCCGGGTTATGGATTGCATTTAAAAAGGCCCCGTGGGAGTGCAATGGGCCCCTGTCTTGCTGCTTAGCAATAATGGTATGGGTTTAGGTTCTGCTGTGTGTACTGGTGGTTGACTGCCCCCCAGCCCAGAGTGTGCATGGAAAATTGTCTGGCAGCCTCCCTGACAGCAAGCAGTGATAGTGCCCATGAAGGGCACCTTGTTGGGCCCGCCCCTTTCACGGTTATCGCTTCTCGGCCTTTTGGCTAAGGTATAGGGATATACCTTGGCTGATCCGGTTCCTGCTTTTGTGGGTGCTCTGAGACCCCCCTCCTCGGCCCTGGGACATCGCCCTTCGTTGGGCTTAAGTCCCTTGCTGCTATTGGGGAGGGGGCCCACCTCAGTGTAGAGTTGCGATCCCCCTTTGCCTTAGGGACCTAGTGTCTCTTTGGTGCGCTTGATTGTGAGCATGGCGTCAGCCAGTGACGGAGATCCAGGCATGGTACCATCTTATGCCAAGCTCAAGAACTCAGTACGTATATCGTACTTGGAGGACCAGAGAAAGAACCGGGACCTGAAGTACATCGTGGAGCAAGTTCTGCTGGGCGTCTTTGGATTAAGGAAGCATGAGATATTATCCATCCAAGATTATCCGAAAAGAGGAGTATACGATGTTACTTTTACGGAAGGAGGTATTTACAAGGACTTTGTTATACAGATGAAGAAGGTAAGCGGAGATTCCCGCTTGAGTGGAATAAGAATTGTTGAGCACTTTCCCGATGAACTTATGCTTTTAGTTATAAAAATGTACTCTCCATACGTTAAAGAAGATGAAATTGTTGTGTTTTTAAGGAATTTTTGTAAAAAAATTATAAATAGAGGGAAAGTGATGAATGAGTGTGGAATATGGTCCTCTAAGTGGAAGTTTCTGGTTGAGTTCAAAGAAGATCTATTACTCCCAGGACGAAAGGTTATGCCTCCAGCTCGGTTCAAGTTAGGAAATGTAAATGGTGACGTGTTTTTCCCAGGAATGCCCAATTTCTGCAGAGCTTGTAGAAGATATGGACATGATAAAAACGTATGTGAGAGTACATGTACAAATTGTGGCAGCACTGAGCACTCCTCCAGAGAATGCACAAAAGAAAAGAAATGCAGTTTATGTTACAGAGTTGACCATTTGTATGCTTCTTGTCCTCACAGGAACAAAGAGAAACAACAGAGAAGCCAGCCAGACCCCCGTCATATGAACAGAGAAGACAACAAACCAGAAGAAAACCCAACTGATCCACATGGTGAGTCTGCTACCTCTGATGAAGATGGATATGAGAAACCCTCCAGCATGAAGGTAAGAAGAAAGGAGAAGAAAGCATGGCAGACAGGAGCTCCTCTCTCGCAGCAGAGGGGTAGTAACCTGGATGAAGCTGTCAGCAAGCCTCAGAGTGCCCCCCTGAGGAAGCCAGAAAATGTTGGGGCTAAGAGAAGAAAGACCGGAACAGGAAGAGAAGAGGCGTTTGTGGAAGAAGAGGGGGGGGTAGGGATGCCATCAGGTGTTCCAGCCCCCTCCCCAAGTGAAACAGGCAACTCGTCCATGGTTCCCGACACGGTGGAAGTCGTTGTGCCCGACCGGCTGCCCGGGGTGGCTCCGACAGGTCATCCCGGGGAGGAGATGGACACTGGGCAAGGTGACGGAGACGGGACAACCCCTGTTCCGGCGAAGAGGAATCCTCTCCTTAGTCCCCTACCGGAGGATCTTCAGGAGGAGGTAATGGAGGAGTCAGACGGTAGCAGCTCACCGGAATCTCTGGTGACAGTGAGATCAGAAGGGGAAAATGATAGTTTTGGGGGTCTGGCTGATGAGGATGAGATAGAATGTGCACAAAGATATTGAAAGTGGTCTCTCTGTAACCTTTAATGATGGCGCTCCATGGACTCTCCCTCAATGTGAGGGGCCTTAAGACACACGCAAGAAGAACTGCTATTTTTAATTTTTTATCCTTTTTGTCTGCATCAGTTTTCTTCTTACAGGAATGTGGCATCCCTCACCAAGCATCATACAAGAAATATGAAGAAGACTGGAAGCATGGCCCCTCAGTGTGGTCAGGGTCCAACGCATCTAAATCTGGAGGAGTTGCTATACTTTTTAAGGGTAATGTTAATATAATTTTTAAGCAAGAGATTTTACCAGGAAGGATTTTATTAGTTAAAGCTTTTATAAATGGTTTTACATGGCAGTTTTTAAACTTTTATGGTTCACCTGATGAAAAAGAAAGAGAAGAGATGTTAGAGATTTTACCTCTTTTTATTAATGATTCTTATCCTTTGATTTTAGCTGGGGATTTTAATTGTGTTTTAAGAGGTGAGAAAAGATATTCTCGAGCTACTAGTAGAAATTATGATAAGACATCTAACATTTAAAAAAATATTACTTTAGATTTTAGGCTTATAGATGTTTTTAAAAAATGTAATCCAAATTTACCTGATACTGAAGGCATTACATGGAGTAATGTGAATTGTAGCTCGAGGATTGATTTTATCTTCTCTTCTCAAAATGTTTTACCTGCCAAATGTGAGCTTTTAACTAATATATTTTCTGATCATAAATGTCTTCTATTTGTTTTAAATCCTGTTCCTGGTTTTAAGAGGGGTATTGGTTCATGGAAATTGAACATATCTCTTTTAGAAGATAAAATAATCTTAACAGAATACGCCAATTTTTATAATAAATGTAAAAATAATAGAGACCCAAATATAGATATAAAAGTATGGTGGGAAAATATGAAGAAAAAAACTAAAGATTTTTTTTATAAAACAAGGTATCCAAAAAGCTAAAGATAAAAGACATTGTTATGATATTTTAAATACACGTCTTCAAACTCTTTTTAAATTGCACAATATAGGGATAGATGTAAAAGATGATATTGTTAACATTAAAAAAGAAATAAAAACATTTTTAAATGAAAAAGGTAAAGAGATCATTTTTAAAGCTAAAATCAAACATATTGAAAATAACGAAAAATGTACAAGATATTTTTTTAAAAAATCTAATCAAAAAAGAGTCCATATCGAAAAACTAGAAGGAGAAGTGGAGATGAATAAAATTTTATTTAAAGTACAATGTTATTATAGGGAACTTTTTAATGAGAAAAAAATAGATGCTAATTTCTGTTTCAATAGTTTTTATTGAAAAATCATTTTCATTGTTATACAAACAAACTTACAAGGTACAAGAGATAAACAAGCAATCTTCTTTAGAGTCACTTAAGAAGTAACGGGTGTATAATGAATGCACCGCTGTGTCTGAGGGCAGACGTACAAAACACAGTATAACAGTTATCATCCGTTGTACCTAACAAGCAGCGCACACTGTACTCCAAATTACCATTTTTACCGTTGCTGCAAACTGGCCAACAATGAAGGCCAAATGAAGTGAACCGGACAAGACAATGGGATATAACTAGTGGATTGAATTGAAAGGAGGGATGGGGGGTAGAGGGAAAAGGAGGTGGTAGAGAGAGAGAGGGAGGGAGAAGGAAGGGGAAGGTAGGAGAGAAAGGGGACGTACGAGAGGGGAGAGAAGGGAGGGGAGGCAGAAGAGGTGCCATATTTGAGTGTGTGTCATTCACCGACTTATGTGCATTGTATAAACTAGTCTCACAATATCTCATCCAATGAATCTGAATATCATAACATTCCTATCTCCTTTTAATACAAAACATACAACTTATATTCTATCCTACTCATGAAGAAAGGTGAGCAAATCGAGAATTTATCCAAGCTTCCCAAATTTTTGCCACGTTAGTGGTGGTGCCTGTGTTCAAGTAGACAGCCCTCTCGCATTTATATGAAAAGTTCAATAAGGTGACCAATTCTGCAATAGGGGGTGATGTGGTAGATTTCCAATGCCGAGTGATTACCAACTTAGCTAAGATCAATATTTTAATCACCAGACAGCGGCATTCGGGTGGTATTGTTTGGATGTCTAATAACAACAAGGCCATCGCAGGTGTTATGGATATGTCATATTCAATAACCTCCCTCAACATTATACCAATCTCCCTCCAATATTCCTCAATCTTCGGGCAAGCCCATAATATATGTAGCAAGGTGCCCTTGGCACCACATCCTCTCCAGCATTCTGAAGATGTCCCTGGGTAGATGACCTGCAGTCTATCAGGTGTTAAGTACCATCTTAGTCTGGATTTAAAAAATGCCTCTAAGTGTGTCACTGAGGGTAACGCCCTCCTCGCCCATTTACAAGCGACCATCCATTCCCCATCAGTAATGTTCCTTGACAGGTCTTTCTCCCAGGATTTATAGGGTGCATGTGTGGACAGGGGCTTAGTACTTTCCAAAAGGTCGTATATGGGGCGTAGGCCCTTGAATGGTGTGGCCATCAGTTTAAAGAGATCTTCGTTATAGTTCCATGCATGCTGCGTGTAGGATCCCAAGCAATGTCTAATTTGTAGGAATTTATAGAAATCTTTAGTGGAGATATTATAGTGAGCAGAGAGGGAGGTAAATGTGTGTAGTATGTTTCCGTCAAACAAATGAGATATCTGTGTGAGACCAGCCGATATCCAATTTTGTAAGTCTAGGAGTGGGATAACTGCAGACAATATTAAAAGAGGAGTTGTAGAGGGGCTGTGGAGGTGTTTCCTACCCGTGTTTTTATGTATGATGTTCCAGCAGGACAGACCTGCTATCGTTAATGGGGAAATATGTTGTGGAATATTAAGGGACCATATTTGATAGAATAAAAGGGATTTTAAGTCACCATTATCACATAAATATTTCTCAGCCTGTAGCCACGGTAGGCTCGCCCCTGCATTCCAGTAATGTTTCAGTTGTGTCGTCAAAGTAGCTAAATAGTATGCGTACGGGTCAGGTAAGCCCACCCCTCCTCTATCCTTGTGTTTACTCAGAAGTAATTTGGATATTCTTCTACGTCCCCCCTTCCATATATAATCCAAGAGCAGTTTAGATATGCGTGTGAAGAAGGAGGTCGGGAGTAGGATAGGCAGGGTGCGGTATAGATACAGTAGTTTGGGAAGTATTGACATTTTAAAGGCTGCGATCCTGCCTAACCACGACACCTCCACTCTGCCTAAACTATCAAGATCCTCTTTAAAGGTATGTAGAAATGGGATATAATTGGAACTATATAGCCGCGGGACTGACGGTGTAACCTGAATGCCTAAGTATGTGATGCTATCAGACTTCCAGTCTAGAGGATACGTATTTTTTAACTTTTGTAGGGTGTGACTGTCTAGATGTATTGGCAAGGCTTGTGTCTTAGACGTATTTAGTTTATAGTAGGATACTGCACTATACTTCATGATGGTGTCAACGGCCCCCGCCAGGGAACATTCTGGGTCTTCCAATGTTAGAATTATGTCATCCGCATACATAGATATGAGATGTACATCAGGGCCAAGTCGTACCCCTCTAATTGCAGAGTTAAGTTTGAGCGCTATAGCCAGAGGTTCTATACATAGTATAAACATTAGCGGTGAAAGTGGACATCCCTGGCGGGTGCCATTACCCAATGAGAAGCTGTTAGAAAGCGTACCATTTGAAAACACTCTCGCGTTTGGGGCAGAATATAGTGCTTTAATCGCTGTTGCAATAGAACCCTTAATACCCATGGCATCCAATATCGCAAACGCAAAAGACCAGTTCAGACGGTCAAATGCCTTTTCAGCATCTAAAGCTAGTAGGACCGACGCCATGCGTTTCGAGTCTAGGTGATGTACTAAGTTAAGGATACGTCTTGTATTCTCGTATGCCTGACGTCCTCTAACAAAGCCCACCTGATCAACCGAAACCAGTGTGGGAATCAGGGGAGCTAATCTATTTGCTATCAGTGTGGCGTATATTTTCGCGTCTACATTTAAGAGCGAAATAGGCCTAAAGTTGCAAGGCCTATCAGGGGGTTTGCCCGGCTTCGGGAGAGTAACTATTAGGGCCTCTTGGTTTTCCTTCGGTAACGAGCCTTTTTGCATTGCTTCATTAAAGAAATTTGTGGCATGGGGCATTAAGATATGTGAAAAGGACTTGTAATAATAAGCCGTCAGTCCGTCAGGGCCAGGAGACTTGCCTATAGGCAAACCTCTAATAGTTTTAGTGACCTCCGCGTGAGTGAAGGGAGCATTAAGTGAAGTTAGTTGGGTATCAGTCAATGAGGGAAGGGGAAGATCTTGTAAAAAAGAGGCAATGTCTTCTATCGATGGCTGGGGGATGTTTTGATCCTGGGAAAGGTTATAGAGGGTTGCGTAGTAACCCATAAAGCTATCTGCAATATCTTTAGGGGATTGGAGTTTGTAAGTGAGCGATGGGTCCCATAAGAAAGGAATTCTAGTTTTTGCATGTTTGTGTTTGAGCCTGTTCGCTAACACTCTACCTGTTTTGTTGTCGAAGTGGTAATATTGGGCCTTCAGTTTATTCAATTGGCGAGCGTGGTGGTCTAAAAACAAAATGCGGATTTTCTCCCTAACCTCTTTCAGTTTCGTCGCCTGTGTCGCACTTGGGTGTTGCTTATTAGCCTCCTCCAATAGTCTCTGGTCAGTCAATAAACTATCCAAGTGCCGGGACCTCTCCTTCTTTACAATGTATCCTAATTTTATCAGGGACCCCCTAATAACTGCTTTGTGTGCATTCCACACCGTGCTGTGAGCCAGACCTGTATGTGCATTTAAGGAGAAGTATTGGTCAAGTTCTGAAGCTATAGTTTCCCTGTGCTTATCATGTCTGATTAAATATTCATTACATCGCCACAAGTAAGTAGGTGAAGTCGCAATTTTCTCAGAAATGGTCAGTGTGATAGGTGTGTGATCTGACCATTTGAAAGGTTCAATCGTGGCAGATGTAACCAAGTCTAAAAGAGATCTACCCACTAAAGACAGGTCAATACGAGAGTAACTATTAGAAGGGGCTGAGTAGAAAGAAAAATCCCTTTCCCCAGCATGTAGTAGGCGCCATACATCATATACTTCTTCAACATGAAATAAGGAATGTAATGATATAGCTCGTCTCTTGCTAAGAGAGGATACATCTATGTCTGCGTCAGGGACTGCATTGAAATCCCCTCTCAATAGAAGATGACCCTGAGCATGAGTGCGAAGTTTGCGAAAGACCTTTTTTAGGAAACCCAGTTGGCCTCTATTGGGTGCGTAAACAGACGCTATTGTGTAGTTAACATTATTGATGATGCATACTATAATCACAAATCTTCCCAGTGAATCAGAAATCACAGACAGTAGTTGAAACGCCAGGGTATCCCTGACTGCGATGAGCACACCCCTTGCCTTTGTGTGGTAATGGGAATGAAATACATAAGGAAAGTTTTTATGTCTGATCCTAAATGCATCTTCACAAACTAAGTGCGTCTCTTGTACACACAATATGTCCCCAGCTAATTGTTTGGCTTCCGCCCATAAATAGGACCGCTTTAGCGGAGTGTTCAGTCCATTAATATTAATAGATACGACCTTTATAGTCATAGTGAGTCCTCATGATGCTTGAGATGAGATCTTCGTCGACTTGGATAAGATGCGGTGAAAGATCGTGACAGTTCAGCGAACCATGTTCTGCCGGAGCACCTGTAAAAAAGGGGGAGAGGAAGGGGGAAGGGGGAAACACAAACAAACAAACAATAGAGAAACGGCTGGTCTAAGCCAGGAAAGCTGGATATGTCCAGGAACGGGTGATGAATATTCCTCTTCATCAGATGTGGGGAGAACAGATAGTCCTCTGTAAGCGGAACAAGACCGCAAAATCCAGGGCCAATCTCCACAGCAGTTAACGCATTCCCTGTTTCTTTTTTCCAGCCAGTTGCCAATCAGGATCCACTCTATCTGGAGGGGACGATGTCTGCGATTCTGGAATCTTCACAGGAATTCCCCATACATTAAGCTGTTTGATACCTTCCTCCAATGAGCAAATCACATGCATTTTGTCGTTTCGGTGTACCAGCAGGCGGGTGGGGAATCCCCATTTGTAGAGAATAGAACGGTCCCGAAGTGCAGTTGTTATTGGTGCCAGGTTTCTGCGTATTTGCAAAGTCATTGCTGACAGATCGGTATATAGAGCAATTTTTCGATACTGATCCGGGACATTCTGGCGATCTCTAGACTTAACCATAAGGGCCTCTTTAATATGGAAGAAATGCACCCTGGCAAGTACATCCCTTGGTATATCGTCGGCCAGGTGCCTCGGTTTAGGGACACGATGCGCTCTGTCCAGAAGTAGCTCAGTCAGGGTCGCCTCAGGTAGGTAGCTTTGCATAAGAGAGGTAAGGTAGGCATTAAGTTCCTTTGGAGGGACAGTCTCTGGGATGCCCCGGAATTTGACATTATTCCTCCTCGACCTGTCTTCAATGTCAGCGATTTTTGCACGTAGCGCTGTCACGTCAGACTCCAGATCATAATGCGAATCTATAAGGTCGTTGTGAGATTTTACCAGTGAAGCCATTTTTGTTTCCGTATGGTCCACCCTTTGTTCCACCTCTACGATAGCAGAGCGGATCGGTTGCAGGGTATTAAGCAAGTTGTTGGTAATGGACGTGTTCAGCAGTAGCAACATGCGTTTCAAAGATACTTCTGTTACAGGTACCTCCGATGCAGGCACCTTGCTGAAGAATTCCTCCCCGGCAACTTGGAAGGCTTCTACTAGTGGGTTAGCCCCATCTGTCTCTGTGCTGGCCTCTATGCGTGGTCTTTGCCTGCGCGGGCTGTCCGTGGCTGAGTATGGCGATGCAGGAGCTGAGGCGCCATGTTGGTTCAGCACATTGCCGTCTTTAGTGGGGCTATCATGTGGGGACGGCGAGACAGTATCTCGGCTTTGTGCCATTATATCTGCTTCATCAGGTAAGGAGAGGCTGCGTCTAGCATTAGGCAGGGATTTTTGAATGTCTGACCTGTTGCCGAAGTCCCCGCTTCTCCTGTGGTGCGGGGAGGACGCCTCCACGCCATCTTGAGAGGCCCGGAGTTGAGGCCGTGTGTAGAAGTCCGTCAGCTTACGGGGCTGGCGTCCCGCTTTCCCTCTCCTCCGGGTGTACATGTTCGAGAGAGGGTGTTCCGACGGCTGGAAATGTGCAAAGTAGGTTCACTAACTCAGTTTGATCGGGTATTCGTCGCTTATGAAGTTGCTTGCTGCAGGAGCTCGGTTCTCAGGCGGCCATCTCGCTCCGCTGCCAGACCACGCCCCCAATAGATGCTAATTTCATGAACGATGCCTTAAACAAAATAGAACGTGTTTTAGAGAATAATTCTCAATCCTTTCTTTTACAGTCTATCCCAGAGAAGGAAATATTGGATACCATAAACAGTTTTAATTTGGGTAAAGTACCGGGGTCTGATGGCCTGCCAATCGAATTTTATAAGGTTTTTTATGAGGTTTTAAAAGATGATCTTTTATCTCTTTTTACAGATGTTTTTAATACCAAGATTTTACCACAGTCATGGAAAATGGGTGAGGTTTTTCTGCTCTTTAAAAAAGGTGATAAAGAGGATATTAGGAATTGGAGACCAATAACCCTTTTAAACGCTGATTATAAAATAATGGCTAAAATATGTGCAAACAGACTAAAAAATGTTATAGATAAATTAATACATAATAATCAAGTGTGTGGTATACCGGGTAGAAACATGTGGGAAAATTTAAACCTCATAAAAGATATAATAGAAGATGCTAAAATAAGGAAAAGTAATTTAGCAATTTTAACAATAGACTTTGAAAAAGCATTTGACAGAGTCTCGCACTGTTTTTTATTTAATGTTTTAAATAAAATGGGCATACCAGAAGGTTTTTTAACGTCACTCAAAGCCTTTTATAATGACTGTTTTAGCAAAATTTTAATTAATGGTTTTAAGACTGAAATAGTTCCTTTAAAATCTGGTGTGAAGCAGGGTTGCCCCCTATCACCCCTTTTATTTATTTGTGCACTAGAGCCACTTTTATGTGTCATAAGAGGTGATAAACAGATCCGTGGGATAAGGCTCCCCGGAGGAAATGGTCTTGAAGCTAAAGTAGTCAGTTATATGGATGATGTAGCAGTGACATGTCAAGATAGCCTGGCACTTAAAAAAACTTTAACACAAATTAACTATTTCTGTTGTGCTTCTGGTTTTAAAGTGAATTTTAACAAGTGCGAGATTTTAAAAGTCGGCAAGCTGGATACAAGAGACATAAAGGTACCGGTAGTAGAAAAAGTAAAAATTTTAGGTGTGTATTTTAATGAATTAAATAATGGAAACGAAAGCTGGGAGCTAACAATGCAAAAGGTGAACCAAAAATTATGTGTATGGAGACTAAGAGACCTTACAATGGAAGGAAAAGTGCTGATTTTAAAGATGGTGATTTTACCTTTGCTTTTATATTTAAGTTTAGTGTTCCCACCTAACACACATATAATACGTAAAGTCTCAAAAGTCTGTTACACCTTTTTTTGGAATTCCAAATATGAGAAGTTAAAAAGAGAAATTGTATCTAAACCTAAAGAGAAAGGGGGGAAAAGTTTTACTGATTTTACTGCGTTCCTTTATACAAAATTCTTTTCATTGTGTCTTAAGAATGTTTTTAAAGACAACTATTGGTCGTTCTTTTTGCGCTATAATGTTGGTAATCTCATGAGACACCATGGTTGGTTTGAAACAGATCTTAAACACCCTTATGCTTTTAACCTCCCTATTACTTATTGTATTTTAGAAAAGATTGTTTCTCTTTTTAAACTGTTTGATTTTAGTAAAGATATTCTAATCGATGGGAAAAAACTTACGAGAGTCATTTTAAACAATATTAACATGTGCCAAGTTGGAAATTTTAATGATGATAAATGTAAAGAAATCTGGAGAATTGTGAACTCATTTTATCTTTTTAACTCACAGAAGGACTTATCCTGGAGCTGCATCCACAGTTGCCTTCCGTGCCGGGCTTTCCAACACCGTAGAGGATTTGCAAGCACAGCAAAGTGTCCAAGAGAGGGATGCCACGAAGAGGAGACTGTTTTACATCTTTTATGGACATGTGATTTTTCTAGAAGGATATGGACTAAAATGCTGCCACTTTTAAACAAAATTGCTGCTATAAAAGACTTGGACTATAATAAGGTTTTATATGGGTGTTTGGATTGTCCCGGCGAACAAGAGAAACGGAAGGCATGGCAAATAATAAACTGTGTGAAGGCAGCTCTGTGGAAAAATAGGAATATTTTATTATTTAAAAAGGACATTTTATCTTTCGATGATGTTATTGGAATGATTTTAAGTGAAATGTACATCTATCTTTTAATCGATAAACAAAGTGATGAGTTTGCATTCTTAAAATGGCATTTTACCGACTGGCATATGTGAAATTGTAAAATTGTAAGTTTTTTATGTTCCCCTGGTTTTAATGCTATGTAACTATGTAACTATGTTAAAACTTGAAACTTAAATAAAATAGGTGTGTACCTGTGAAGGTGCAGCCAAGTTAAAAAAAAAAAAAAAAAATCTGTTCTTATCAGTTTAATATCTGATACGTCCCCTATCTGGGGACCATATATTAAATGGATTTTTGAGAACGGGGGCCGATTTCGAAGCTTGCTTCCGTCGCCCTATGCATTGACCCGATATGGCAGTATCTTCGGGTACAGTGCACCACCCCCTTACAGGGTTAAAAAGAAAGATTCCTACTTTCATTGCTACCTGCTTGCTGGCTAGCCAGCTAGCCAGCCCTGTGGGCCTTGCTGCTGCTGCAGCCAAAAAACAAAAGGTGGTGTCTGGCCGCTGTTGGAGCGTCCAGGCACAGGACTTCTGCTGCTGCTGACTAAATGGCCTCCTTAATTGGATCATTTGAGTAGCCAGCACACCTGTGCAGGTAGGGCATGACATGATAGGCAGCTGCCTTGATAGCGGGTGGGTGCTGAATGTTCCTAATTGACAAAATAAGATTAATGCTTATGAAGAAATATAAAATCTCATCCCTTCCCCAATATCGCGCCACACCCCTACCCCTTAATTCCCTGGTTGAACTTGATGGACATATGTCTTTTTTCGACCGTACTAACTATGTAACTATGTAACATAACATGGGGGGGGGGGGGGTCTCCTGGCTGTTCACACAGGTGTGTCATTGCTGTACATTGACCATGCATTGCTTCTGTGGTATTGCAAAGGCAAAGACAAATGCTTCCAGCCATCCATTGCACTAATGGATTGGTCATCAGCTGGCTGTCTATGTCCCGCATCAATATAGACCAAAGTACAGAGGGTTAGGCTATGCTATTGTGCACCTACCTGATGCATCAGAAGGTGCGAGGCCCTTGCTAAATTCTGTGCACAGACTTTGAGATCTATACTTTAGACTGTATCTAAACCTGCTCCAACATGGACTGACATTCTGGCCTACTTTCAGCCGATGCGACTTGTCTGTCGCTGAACAGTCGCTTTTTATGTATTCAGCACCTATGTATAATGTTGTAAAAATGCTCTAGAAGCTAAAGTCGCAGAAATGTCACACATATTTGGCCTGCAACTTTCTGTGCGACAAATTCAGACAGGAAAAATCAGTATAAATCCTTAGAAAATTATCCCCCAGTGTCTCCATCTGCTGGCGGTATTGAATAAGCATTGCTGCACTGATGGGGTATGCATTAGACGAAAAAAAAGAAGAAAAAGAAGAATAATACGCCCAGAAAAGAGGCGAAAAGGAGAAAAACGTAAAAAAACGTGAAAAAAAGTAAGAGGAAGAGAAGGGAAAAAAAGGTGGAAATGGGTTTAAAAATGATTTCGGCGGAGAAATATATATATATATATATATATATATATATATATATATATATATATACGCGCACACACACACATATATATAAACGTATTCTCCGTTGAGATATTGCAGCCGCTGCTGTGTCCAGGCCCAGGAGCCTTAGCACTGTGCTGTGATGTCACTCAATACCACTGACATCACTAGGTGTAAACAACATCTCTCCTTTGCTGTGTATGTGACTATGGAGCTGTTTGGTGATGTCGTCTATTATGGCCTTCATAGAAGCAACAGGAGATTGTTGCATCCATCTAGAACCCTCAGAACTACAGTGCTATGATGTCACTCACTTCCACAGGCCTTGCAGAGTGTAAACAACAACAACCCAGCTTTGTTGTGTATGTAACCATAGGGATTTGTGATGTCACCTAGAACCTTCACAGCAGCGACAGCTTTATGAGGAGCATCAGCACTGCTCTGCCTGAGCAGAACCATCACCGCCATAGGTTGTCAAATAACCCGGGTTTAACCCACACAGGTAAGTCCAATGGGGTGCAGGCATGTCCTCTATGCTTACAGCTTCCCGTGGGTGTTGGTTTGATACCGTTTGGGGACAGCCAAGGAGGCATCTGCAGGCAACAAAGGTAGGTGTGTGCTTGTGTGTGTGTTTCCTATGCAGATCCTAAGCCCAGTGTCACATGCAAGTAGGAGGAGTAAGAAGGGTTCCTGGCAAATCCGGGTTATGGATTGCATTTAAAAAGGCCCCGTGGGAGTGCAATGGGCCCCTGTCTTGCTGCTTAGCAATAATGGTATGGGTTTAGGTTCTGCTGTGTGTACTGGTGGTTGACTGCCCCCCAGCCCAGAGTGTGCATGGAAAATTGTCTGGCAGCCTCCCTGACAGCAAGCAGTGATAGTGCCCATGAAGGGCACCTTGTTGGGCCCGCCCCTTTCACGGTTATCGCTTCTCGGCCTTTTGGCTAAGATCAAGTGTAGTATCTGCTCACTTGGTCTGGCTGGAAGGTTCCTGGGGTACCCGTGCCTTGGCCTTGGGGGATCGCTCTACCTATTTGGTGGAGCTTCACCCCCTTGCTGCTTTTGGGGTTACGGCTTACTCCCCAGGAAACGAGAAGTGATCACCAGGCAGCCACTGGGTCGCCTGGTTGCAAACAGAGGACGGAAGAAGATCTCGGCAGCTGAACAGACATGGCGGATATACCTGAATATGCTCGGGTCCAAAATGCTGTTCGATTTATCGTGGAGGAGCAAGCCAGAGGAGAAAAGAATCTGGACTTCTTAATCGTGGAGATCTTGTTTGGTCTGTTCCAAGTGCCAAGAATGGAGATCTTGACAGTCATGGATTACCCTCGAAAGGGGGTCTATGATGTTACTTTCAACAGCAAGTCTTTCTACAGAAAATTTTTGGAAACCTTGGAGAAAACCCGGAATCATCCAAAGATGGAAGGCATAAAATTGGTTGAGCACTTTGTGGACAATACCAAGCTGTTCACAGTTAAGATGTACTCGCCATACGCGAAAGAAAGTGACATCAAGCTCTTTTTGCAGGAATTTTGTGTGGAAGTAGAGGAAAGAGGTAAAGTCCTTAACCAACACCAGCTTTGGACAGGAAAATGGAAGTTCTTGTGCAGACTGAAAGAGGATGCGGGGGCGCCAGGAAGATTGTTGCTCCCACCAGCTCGGTTTAAAATAGGGAAGGACACAGGGGATTTATTTTTCCCAGAGATGGGAACTTTCTGCAAAAACTGCAAACAATACGGGCATGAAAGTTGTGGAAAGATAATATGTACCAAATGTCTAAAGGAAGGTCATGTCTTTTCTGAGTGTGGCCAAAGTAAGACCTGCAGGGCCTGTAAAAAGACTGGGCACTTCTTTAAAGACTGCCCGGAAAAATCTGAGGCTATGGAAGTTGGGGTGAAATTGAAGAGGAAGACAAAAGAAGAGAATATAGTTCCAGAGGCCAAAAAAGTTTCTGGCAAGAGCAAAGAAAAGTTGGACACAGGAAAAGAAATGGAAGAAGAAAGCGTAAGTGAGGCTTCTGAAGGGGAGCACACAGAGAAATTAAAGAAAATAATTCTCAGTGAGTATTTTTCTGGATATTTGGGTGAGGTGCTAGACCAAGCCCCAAAGGAAGAAAAAGAAATATTTGTTCAAGACCTAGTAAAATTTAAAATAAAAGTGAATACCCGGCTTGAAACTGTGAGGGGAAAAATAATGCAGTCCATGAAGCCTGATGTAAGGCGCTTCATGGTGACCTACCAAGTGTCACCATGGTTGGCAGTCCCTGTCAAAGAAGCTTTGAAGAGTGGAGCTCTTCAATTCGGTTTAATTGATTATTTGGCAGTTTTCGCATGGAGAAAGGGTTTCATTTTGGATTAAGGTTTATTTGAGTTATTGTTGTTAGTTGTTTTGTTGTTTTAATTTGTTTTATTCTGGAAATAAATAAAATAAAAAAAAAAAAAAATAAAAAAAAAAAAAGTTACCTGATGATGAGCACAAAAATCTAGTTCATATGAGATCTTAGAACTATGATTTAGTTCTGAGGGAAACTTAAAAAAATCTGTTCTTTTCAGTTTAATATCTGATACGTCCCCTATCTGGGGACCATATATTAAATGGATTTTTGAGAACGGGGGCCGATTTCGAAGCTTGCTTCCGTCGCCCTATGCATTGACCCGATATGGCAGTATCTTCGGGTACAGTGCACCACCCCCTTACAGGGTTAAAAAGAAAGATTCCTACTTTCATTGCTACCTGCTTGCTGGCTAGCCAGCTAGCCAGCCCTGTGGGCCTTGCTGCTGCTGCAGCCAAAAAACAAAAGGTGGTGCTGCTGCTGCTTCTGCTGCTTCTGCTTCTGCTTGTGTCTGGCCGCTGTTGGAGCGTCCAGGCACAGGACTTCTGCTGCTGCTGACTAAATGGCCTCCTTAATTGGATCATTTGAGTAGCCAGCACACCTGTGCAGGTAGGGCATGACATGATAGGCAGCTGCCTTGATAGCGGGTGGGTGCTGAATGTTCCTAATTGACAAAATAAGATTAATGCTTATGAAGAAATATAAAATCTCATCCCTTCCCCAATATCGCGCCACACCCCTACCCCTTAATTCCCTGGTTGAACTTGATGGACATATGTCTTTTTTCGACCGTACTAACTATGTAACTATGTAACATAACATGGGGGGGGGGGGGGGGTCTCCTGGCTGTTCACACAGGTGTGTCATTGCTGTACATTGACCATGCATTGCTTCTGTGGTATTGCAAAGGCAAAGACAAATGCTTCCAGCCATCCATTGCACTAATGGATTGGTCATCAGCTGGCTGTCTATGTCCCGCATCAATATAGACCAAAGTACAGAGGGTTAGGCTATGCTATTGTGCACCTACCTGATGCATCAGAAGGTGCGAGGCCCTTGCTAAATTCTGTGCACAGACTTTGAGATCTATACTTTAGACTGTATCTAAACCTGCTCCAACATGGACTGACATTCTGGCCTACTTTCAGCCGATGCGACTTGTCTGTCGCTGAACAGTCGCTTTTTATGTATTCAGCACCTATGTATAATGTTGTAAAAATGCTCTAGAAGCTAAAGTCGCAGAAATGTCACACATATTTGGCCTGCAACTTTCTGTGCGACAAATTCAGACAGGAAAAATCAGTATAAATCCTTAGAAAATTATCCCCCAGTGTCTCCATCTGCTGGCGGTATTGAATAAGCATTGCTGCACTGATGGGGTATGCATTAGACGAAAAAAAAGAAGAAAAAGAAGAATAATACGCCCAGAAAAGAGGCGAAAAGGAGAAAAACTTAAAAAAACGTGAAAAAAAAGTAAGAGGAAGAGAAGGGAAAAAAAGGTGGAAATGGGTTTAAAAGTGATTTCGGCGGAGAAATATATATATATATATATATATATATATATATATATACGCGCACACACACACATATATATAAACGTATTCTCCGTTGAGATATTGCAGCCGCTGCTGTGTCCAGGCCCAGGAGCCTTAGCACTGTGCTGTGATGTCACTCAATACCACTGACATCACTAGGTGTAAACAACATCTCTCCTTTGCTGTGTATGTGACTATGGAGCTGTTTGGTGATGTCGTCTATTATGGCCTTCATAGAAGCAACAGGAGATTGTTGCATCCATCTAGAACCCTCAGAACTACAGTGCTATGATGTCACTCACTTCCACAGGCCTTGCAGAGTGTAAACAACAACAACCCAGCTTTGTTGTGTATGTAACCATAGGGATTTGTGATGTCACCTAGAACCTTCACAGCAGCGACAGCTTTATGAGGAGCATCAGCACTGCTCTGCCTGAGCAGAACCATCACCGCCATAGGTTGTCAAATAACCCGGGTTTAACCCACACAGGTAAGTCCAATGGGGTGCAGGCATGTCCTCTATGCTTACAGCTTCCCGTGGGTGTTGGTTTGATACCGTTTGGGGACAGCCAAGGAGGCATCTGCAGGCAACAAAGGTAGGTGTGTGCTTGTGTGTGTGTTTCCTATGCAGATCCTAAGCCCAGTGTCACATGCAAGTAGGAGGAGTAAGAAGGGTTCCTGGCAAATCCGGGTTATGGATTGCATTTAAAAAGGCCCCGTGGGAGTGCAATGGGCCCCTGTCTTGCTGCTTAGCAATAATGGTATGGGTTTAGGTTCTGCTGTGTGTACTGGTGGTTGACTGCCCCCCAGCCCAGAGTGTGCATGGAAAATTGTCTGGCAGCCTCCCTGACAGCAAGCAGTGATAGTGCCCATGAAGGGCACCTTGTTGGGCCCGCCCCTTTCACGGTTATCGCTTCTCGGCCTTTTGGCTAAGATCAAGTGTAGTATCTGTTCTTATCAGTTTAATATCTGATACGTCCCCTATCTGGGGACCATATATTAAATGGATTTTTGAGAACGGGGGCCGATTTCGAAGCTTGCTTCCGTCGCCCTATGCATTGACCCGATATGGCAGTATCTTCGGGTACAGTGCACCACCCCCTTACAGGGTTAAAAAGAAAGATTCCTACTTTCATTGCTACCTGCTTGCTGGCTAGCCAGCTAGCCAGCCCTGTGGGCCTTGCTGCTGCTGCAGCCAAAAAACAAAAGGTGGTGCTGCTGCTGCTTCTGCTGCTTCTGCTTCTGCTTGTGTCTGGCCGCTGTTGGAGCGTCCAGGCACAGGACTTCTGCTGCTGCTGACTAAATGGCCTCCTTAATTGGATCATTTGAGTAGCCAGCACACCTGTGCAGGTAGGGCATGACATGATAGGCAGCTGCCTTGATAGCGGGTGGGTGCTGAATGTTCCTAATTGACAAAATAAGATTAATGCTTATGAAGAAATATAAAATCTCATCCCTTCCCCAATATCGCGCCACAACCCCTACCCCTTAATTCCCTGGTTGAACTTGATGGACATATGTCTTTTTTCGACCGTACTAACTATGTAACTATGTAACCATAACATGGGGGGGGGGGGGGGGTCTCCTGGCTGTTCACACAGGTGTGTCATTGCTGTACATTGACCATGCATTGCTTCTGTGGTATTGCAAAGGCAAAAGACAAATGCTTCCAGCCATCCATTGCACTAATGGATTGGTCCATCAGCTGGCTGTCTATGTCCCGCATCAATATAGACCAAAGTACAGAGGGTTAGGCTATGCTATTGTGCACCTACCTGATGCATCAGAAGGTGCGAGGCCCTTGCTAAATTCTGTGCACAGACTTTGAGATCTATACTTTAGACTGTATCTAAACCTGCTCCAACATGGACTGACATTCTGGCCTACTTTCAGCCTGATGCGACTTGTCTGTCGCTGAACAGTCGCTTTTTATGTATTCAGCACCTATGTATAATGTTGTAAAAATGCTCTAGAAGCTAAAGTCGCAGAAATGTCACACATATTTGGCCTGCAACTTTCTGTGCGACAAATTCAGACAGGAAAAATCAGTATAAATCCTTAGAAAATTATCCCCCAGTGTCTCCATCTGCTGGCGGTATTGAATAAGCATTGCTGCACTGATGGGGTATGCATTAGACGAAAATAAAGAAGAAAAAGAAGAATAATACGCCCAGAAAAGAGGCGAAAAGGAGAAAAACGTAAAAAAACGTGAAAAAAAAGTAAGAGGAAGAGAAGGGAAAAAAAGGTGGAAATGGGTTTAAAAGTGATTTCGGCGGAGAAATATATATATATATATATATATATATATATATATATATATATATATACGCGCACACACACACATATATATAAACGTATTCTCCGTTGAGATATTGCGTGTCCAGGCCCAGGAGCCTTAGCACTGTGCTGTGATGTCACTCAATACCACTGACATCACTAGGTGTAAACAACATCTCTCCTTTGCTGTGTATGTGACTATGGAGCTGTTTGGTGATGTCGTCTATTATGGCCTTCATAGAAGCAACAGGAGATTGTTGCATCCATCTAGAACCCTCAGAACTACAGTGCTATGATGTCACTCACTTCCACAGGCCTTGCAGAGTGTAAACAACAACAACCCAGCTTTGTTGTGTATGTAACCATAGGGATTTGTGATGTCACCTAGAACCTTCACAGCAGCGACAGCTTTATGAGGAGCATCAGCACTGCTCTGCCTGAGCAGAACCATCACCGCCATAGGTTGTCAAATAACCCGGGTTTAACCCACACAGGTAAGTCCAATGGGGTGCAGGCATGTCCTCTATGCTTACAGCTTCCCGTGGGTGTTGGTTTGATACCGTTTGGGGACAGCCAAGGAGGCATCTGCAGGCAACAAAGGTAGGTGTGTGCTTGTGTGTGTGTTTCCTATGCAGATCCTAAGCCCAGTGTCACATGCAAGTAGGAGGAGTAAGAAGGGTTCCTGGCAAATCCGGGTTATGGATTGCATTTAAAAAGGCCCCGTGGGAGTGCAATGGGCCCCTGTCTTGCTGCTTAGCAATAATGGTATGGGTTTAGGTTCTGCTGTGTGTACTGGTGGTTGACTGCCCCCCAGCCCAGAGTGTGCATGGAAAATTGTCTGGCAGCCTCCCTGACAGCAAGCAGTGATAGTGCCCATGAAGGGCACCTTGTTGGGCCCGCCCCTTTCACGGTTATCGCTTCTCGGCCTTTTGGCTAAGATCAAGTGTAGTATCTGTTCTTATCAGTTTAATATCTGATACGTCCCCTATCTGGGGACCATATATTAAATGGATTTTTGAGAACGGGGGCCGATTTCGAAGCTTGCTTCCGTCGCCCTATGCATTGACCCGATATGGCAGTATCTTCGGGTACAGTGCACCACCCCCTTACAGGGTTAAAAAGAAAGATTCCTACTTTCATTGCTACCTGCTTGCTGGCTAGCCAGCTAGCCAGCCCTGTGGGCCTTGCTGCTGCTGCAGCCAAAAAACAAAAGGTGGTGCTGCTGCTGCTTCTGCTGCTTCTGCTTCTGCTTGTGTCTGGCCGCTGTTGGAGCGTCCAGGCACAGGACTTCTGCTGCTGCTGACTAAATGGCCTCCTTAATTGGATCATTTGAGTAGCCAGCACACCTGTGCAGGTAGGGCATGACATGATAGGCAGCTGCCTTGATAGCGGGTGGGTGCTGAATGTTCCTAATTGACAAAATAAGATTAATGCTTATGAAGAAATATAAAATCTCATCCCTTCCCCAATATCGCGCCACACCCCTACCCCTTAATTCCCTGGTTGAACTTGATGGACATATGTCTTTTTTCGACCGTACTAACTATGTAACTATGTAACATAACATGGGGGGGGGGGGGGGGGTCTCCTGGCTGTTCACACAGGTGTGTCATTGCTGTACATTGACCATGCATTGCTTCTGTGGTATTGCAAAGGCAAAGACAAATGCTTCCAGCCATCCATTGCACTAATGGATTGGTCATCAGCTGGCTGTCTATGTCCCGCATCAATATAGACCAAAGTACAGAGGGTTAGGCTATGCTATTGTGCACCTACCTGATGCATCAGAAGGTGCGAGGCCCTTGCTAAATTCTGTGCACAGACTTTGAGATCTATACTTTAGACTGTATCTAAACCTGCTCCAACATGGACTGACATTCTGGCCTACTTTCAGCCGATGCGACTTGTCTGTCGCTGAACAGTCGCTTTTTATGTATTCAGCACCTATGTATAATGTTGTAAAAATGCTCTAGAAGCTAAAGTCGCAGAAATGTCACACATATTTGGCCTGCAACTTTCTGTGCGACAAATTCAGACAGGAAAAATCAGTATAAATCCTTAGAAAATTATCCCCCAGTGTCTCCATCTGCTGGCGGTATTGAATAAGCATTGCTGCACTGATGGGGTATGCATTAGACGAAAAAAAAGAAGAAAAAGAAGAATAATACGCCCAGAAAAGAGGCGAAAAGGAGAAAAACTTAAAAAAACGTGAAAAAAATGTAAGAGGAAGAGAAGGGAAAAAAAGGTGGAAATGGGTTTAAAAGTGATTTCGGCGGAGAAATATATATATATATATATATATATATATATATATATATATATATACGCGCACACACACACATATATATAAACGTATTCTCCGTTGAGATATTGCAGCCGCTGCTGTGTCCAGGCCCAGGAGCCTTAGCACTGTGCTGTGATGTCACTCAATACCACTGACATCACTAGGTGTAAACAACATCTCTCCTTTGCTGTGTATGTGACTATGGAGCTGTTTGGTGATGTCGTCTATTATGGCCTTCATAGAAGCAACAGGAGATTGTTGCATCCATCTAGAACCCTCAGAACTACAGTGCTATGATGTCACTCACTTCCACAGGCCTTGCAGAGTGTAAACAACAAAAACCCAGCTTTGTTGTGTATGTAACCATAGGGATTTGTGATGTCACCTAGAACCTTCACAGCAGCGACAGCTTTATGAGGAGCATCAGCACTGCTCTGCCTGAGCAGAACCATCACCGCCATAGGTTGTCAAATAACCCGGGTTTAACCCACACAGGTAAGTCCAATGGGGTGCAGGCATGTCCTCTATGCTTACAGCTTCCCGTGGGTGTTGGTTTGATACCGTTTGGGGACAGCCAAGGAGGCATCTGCAGGCAACAAAGGTAGGTGTGTGCTTGTGTGTGTGTTTCCTATGCAGATCCTAAGCCCAGTGTCACATGCAAGTAGGAGGAGTAAGAAGGGTTCCTGGCAAATCCGGGTTATGGATTGCATTTAAAAAGGCCCCGTGGGAGTGCAATGGGCCCCTGTCTTGCTGCTTAGCAATAATGGTATGGGTTTAGGTTCTGCTGTGTGTACTGGTGGTTGACTGCCCCCCAGCCCAGAGTGTGCATGGAAAATTGTCTGGCAGCCTCCCTGACAGCAAGCAGTGATAGTGCCCATGAAGGGCACCTTGTTGGGCCCGCCCCTTTCACGGTTATCGCTTCTCGGCCTTTTGGCTAAGATCAAGTGTAGTATCTGTTCTTATCAGTTTAATATCTGATACGTCCCCTATCTGGGGACCATATATTAAATGGATTTTTGAGAACGGGGGCCGATTTCGAAGCTTGCTTCCGTCGCCCTATGCATTGACCCGATATGGCAGTATCTTCGGGTACAGTGCACCACCCCCTTACAGGGTTAAAAAGAAAGATTCCTACTTTCATTGCTACCTGCTTGCTGGCTAGCCAGCTAGCCAGCCCTGTGGGCCTTGCTGCTGCTGCAGCCAAAAAACAAAAGGTGGTGCTGCTGCTGCTTCTGCTGCTTCTGCTTCTGCTTGTGTCTGGCCGCTGTTGGAGCGTCCAGGCACAGGACTTCTGCTGCTGCTGACTAAATGGCCTCCTTAATTGGATCATTTGAGTAGCCAGCACACCTGTGCAGGTAGGGCATGACATGATAGGCAGCTGCCTTGATAGCGGGTGGGTGCTGAATGTTCCTAATTGACAAAATAAGATTAATGCTTATGAAGAAATATAAAATCTCATCCCTTCCCCAATATCGCGCCACACCCCTACCCCTTAATTCCCTGGTTGAACTTGATGGACATATGTCTTTTTTCGACCGTACTAACTATGTAACTATGTAACATAACATGGGGGGGGGGGGGGGTCTCCTGGCTGTTCACACAGGTGTGTCATTGCTGTACATTGACCATGCATTGCTTCTGTGGTATTGCAAAGGCAAAGACAAATGCTTCCAGCCATCCATTGCACTAATGGATTGGTCATCAGCTGGCTGTCTATGTCCCGCATCAATATAGACCAAAGTACAGAGGGTTAGGCTATGCTATTGTGCACCTACCTGATGCATCAGAAGGTGCGAGGCCCTTGCTAAATTCTGTGCACAGACTTTGAGATCTATACTTTAGACTGTATCTAAACCTGCTCCAACATGGACTGACATTCTGGCCTACTTTCAGCCGATGCGACTTGTCTGTCGCTGAACAGTCGCTTTTTATGTATTCAGCACCTATGTATAATGTTGTAAAAATGCTCTAGAAGCTAAAGTCGCAGAAATGTCACACATATTTGGCCTGCAACTTTCTGTGCGACAAATTCAGACAGGAAAAATCAGTATAAATCCTTAGAAAATTATCCCCCAGTGTCTCCATCTGCTGGCGGTATTGAATAAGCATTGCTGCACTGATGGGGTATGCATTAGACGAAAAAAAAGAAGAAAAAGAAGAATAATACGCCCAGAAAAGAGGCGAAAAGGAGAAAAACTTAAAAAAACGTGAAAAAAATGTAAGAGGAAGAGAAGGGAAAAAAAGGTGGAAATGGGTTTAAAAGTGATTTCGGCGGAGAAATATATATATATATATATATATATATATATATATATATATATATACGCGCACACACACACATATATATAAACGTATTCTCCGTTGAGATATTGCAGCCGCTGCTGTGTCCAGGCCCAGGAGCCTTAGCACTGTGCTGTGATGTCACTCAATACCACTGACATCACTAGGTGTAAACAACATCTCTCCTTTGCTGTGTATGTGACTATGGAGCTGTTTGGTGATGTCGTCTATTATGGCCTTCATAGAAGCAACAGGAGATTGTTGCATCCATCTAGAACCCTCAGAACTACAGTGCTATGATGTCACTCACTTCCACAGGCCTTGCAGAGTGTAAACAACAACAACCCAGCTTTGTTGTGTATGTAACCATAGGGATTTGTGATGTCACCTAGAACCTTCACAGCAGCGACAGCTTTATGAGGAGCATCAGCACTGCTCTGCCTGAGCAGAACCATCACCGCCATAGGTTGTCAAATAACCCGGGTTTAACCCACACAGGTAAGTCCAATGGGGTGCAGGCATGTCCTCTATGCTTACAGCTTCCCGTGGGTGTTGGTTTGATACCGTTTGGGGACAGCCAAGGAGGCATCTGCAGGCAACAAAGGTAGGTGTGTGCTTGTGTGTGTGTTTCCTATGCAGATCCTAAGCCCAGTGTCACATGCAAGTAGGAGGAGTAAGAAGGGTTCCTGGCAAATCCGGGTTATGGATTGCATTTAAAAAGGCCCCGTGGGAGTGCAATGGGCCCCTGTCTTGCTGCTTAGCAATAATGGTATGGGTTTAGGTTCTGCTGTGTGTACTGGTGGTTGACTGCCCCCCAGCCCAGAGTGTGCATGGAAAATTGTCTGGCAGCCTCCCTGACAGCAAGCAGTGATAGTGCCCATGAAGGGCACCTTGTTGGGCCCGCCCCTTTCACGGTTATCGCTTCTCGGCCTTTTGGCTAAGATCAAGTGTAGTATCTGTTCTTATCAGTTTAATATCTGATACGTCCCCTATCTGGGGACCATATATTAAATGGATTTTTGAGAACGGGGGCCGATTCCGAAGCTTGCTTCCGTCGCCCTATGCATTGACCCGATATGGCAGTATCTTCGGGTACAGTGCACCACCCCCTTACAGGGTTAAAAAGAAAGATTCCTACTTTCATTGCTACCTGCTTGCTGGCTAGCCAGCTAGCCAGCCCTGTGGGCCTTGCTGCTGCTGCAGCCAAAAAACAAAAGGTGGTGCTGCTGCTGCTTCTGCTGCTTCTGCTTGTGTCTGGCCACTGTTGGAGCGTCCAGGCACAGGACTTCTGCTGCTGCTGACTAAATGGCCTCCTTAATTGGATCATTTGAGTAGCCAGCACACCTGTGCAGGTAGGGCATGACATGATAGGCAGCTGCCTTGATAGCGCGTGGGTGCTGAATGTTCCTAATTGACAAAATAAGATTAATGCTTATGAAGAAATATAAAATCTCATCCCTTCCCCAATATCGCGCCACACCCCTACCCCTTAATTCCCTGGTTGAACTTGATGGACATATGTCTTTTTTCGACCGTACTAACTATGTAACTATGTAACATAACATGGGGGGGGGGGGGGTCTCCTGGCTGTTCACACAGGTGTGTCATTGCTGTACATTGACCATGCATTGCTTCTGTGGTATTGCAAAGGCAAAGACAAATGCTTCCAGCCATCCATTGCACTAATGGATTGGTCATCAGCTGGCTGTCTATGTCCCGCATCAATATAGACCAAAGTACAGAGGGTTAGGCTATGCTATTGTGCACCTACCTGATGCATCAGAAGGTGCGAGGCCCTTGCTAAATTCTGTGCACAGACTTTGAGATCTATACTTTAGACTGTATCTAAACCTGCTCCAACATGGACTGACATTCTGGCCTACTTTCAGCCGATGCGACTTGTCTGTCGCTGAACAGTCGCTTTTTATGTATTCAGCACCTATGTATAATGTTGTAAAAATGCTCTAGAAGCTAAAGTCGCAGAAATGTCACACATATTTGGCCTGCAACTTTCTGTGCGACAAATTCAGACAGGAAAAATCAGTATAAATCCTTAGAAAATTATCCCCCAGTGTCTCCATCTGCTGGCGGTATTGAATAAGCATTGCTGCACTGATGGGGTATGCATTAGACGAAAAAAAAGAAGAAAAAGAAGAATAATACGCCCAGAAAAGAGGCGAAAAGGAGAAAAACGTAAAAAAACGTGAAAAAAAAGTAAGAGGAAGAGAAGGGAAAAAAAGGTGGAAATGGGTTTAAAAGTGATTTCGGCGGAGAAATATATATATATATATATATATATATATATATATATATATATATATACGCGCACACACACACATATATATAAACGTATTCTCCGTTGAGATATTGCAGCCGCTGCTGTGTCCAGGCCCAGGAGCCTTAGCACTGTGCTATGATGTCACTCAATACCACTGACATCACTAGGTGTAAACAACATCTCTCCTTTGCTGTGTATGTGACTATGGAGCTGTTTGGTGATGTCGTCTATTATGGCCTTCATAGAAGCAACAGGAGATTGTTGCATCCATCTAGAACCCTCAGAACTACAGTGCTATGATGTCACTCACTTCCACAGGCCTTGCAGAGTGTAAACAACAACAACCCAGCTTTGTTGTGTATGTAACCATAGGGATTTGTGATGTCACCTAGAACCTTCACAGCAGCGACAGCTTTATGAGGAGCATCAGCACTGCTCTGCCTGAGCAGAACCATCACCGCCATAGGTTGTCAAATAACCCGGGTTTAACCCACACAGGTAAGTCCAATGGGGTGCAGGCATGTCCTCTATGCTTACAGCTTCCCGTGGGTGTTGGTTTGATACCGTTTGGGGACAGCCAAGGAGGCATCTGCAGGCAACAAAGGTAGGTGTGTGCTTGTGTGTGTGTTTCCTATGCAGATCCTAAGCCCAGTGTCACATGCAAGTAGGAGGAGTAAGAAGGGTTCCTGGCAAATCCGGGTTATGGATTGCATTTAAAAAGGCCCCGTGGGAGTGCAATGGGCCCCTGTCTTGCTGCTTAGCAATAATGGTATGGGTTTAGGTTCTGCTGTGTGTACTGGTGGTTGACTGCCCCCCAGCCCAGAGTGTGCATGGAAAATTGTCTGGCAGCCTCCCTGACAGCAAGCAGTGATAGTGCCCATGAAGGGCACCTTGTTGGGCCCGCCCCTTTCACGGTTATCGCTTCTCGGCCTTTTGGCTAAGATCAAGTGTAGTATCTGTTCTTATCAGTTTAATATCTGATACGTCCCCTATCTGGGGACCATATATTAAATGGATTTTTGAGAACGGGGGCCGATTTCGAAGCTTGCTTCCGTCGCCCTATGCATTGACCCGATATGGCAGTATCTTCGGGTACAGTGCACCACCCCCTTACAGGGTTAAAAAGAAAGATTCCTACTTTCATTGCTACCTGCTTGCTGGCTAGCCAGCTAGCCAGCCCTGTGGGCCTTGCTGCTGCTGCAGCCAAAAAACAAAAGGTGGTGCTGCTGCTGCTTCTGCTGCTTCTGCTTCTGCTTGTGTCTGGCCGCTGTTGGAGCGTCCAGGCACAGGACTTCTGCTGCTGCTGACTAAATGGCCTCCTTAATTGGATCATTTGAGTAGCCAGCACACCTGTGCAGGTAGGGCATGACATGATAGGCAGCTGCCTTGATAGCGGGTGGGTGCTGAATGTTCCTAATTGACAAAATAAGATTAATGCTTATGAAGAAATATAAAATCTCATCCCTTCCCCAATATCGCGCCACACCCCTACCCCTTAATTCCCTGGTTGAACTTGATGGACATATGTCTTTTTTCGACCGTACTAACTATGTAACTATGTAACATAACATGGGGGGGGGGGGGGGGGTCTCCTGGCTGTTCACACAGGTGTGTCATTGCTGTACATTGACCATGCATTGCTTCTGTGGTATTGCAAAGGCAAAGACAAATGCTTCCAGCCATCCATTGCACTAATGGATTGGTCATCAGCTGGCTGTCTATGTCCCGCATCAATATAGACCAAAGTACAGAGGGTTAGGCTATGCTATTGTGCACCTACCTGATGCATCAGAAGGTGCGAGGCCCTTGCTAAATTCTGTGCACAGACTTTGAGATCTATACTTTAGACTGTATCTAAACCTGCTCCAACATGGACTGACATTCTGGCCTACTTTCAGCCGATGCGACTTGTCTGTCGCTGAACAGTCGCTTTTTATGTATTCAGCACCTATGTATAATGTTGTAAAAATGCTCTAGAAGCTAAAGTCGCAGAAATGTCACACATATTTGGCCTGCAACTTTCTGTGCGACAAATTCAGACAGGAAAAATCAGTATAAATCCTTAGAAAATTATCCCCCAGTGTCTCCATCTGCTGGCGGTATTGAATAAGCATTGCTGCACTGATGGGGTATGCATTAGACGAAAAAAAAGAAGAAAAAGAAGAATAATACGCCCAGAAAAGAGGCGAAAAGGAGAAAAACGTAAAAAAACGTGAAAAAAAAGTAAGAGGAAGAGAAGGGAAAAAAAGGTGGAAATGGGTTTAAAAGTGATTTCGGCGGAGAAATATATATATATATATATATATATATATATATATATATATATATACGCGCACACACACACATATATATAAACGTATTCTCCATTGAGATATTGCAGCCGCTGCTGTGTCCAGGCCCAGGAGCCTTAGCACTGTGCTGTGATGTCACTCAATACCACTGACATCACTAGGTGTAAACAACATCTCTCCTTTGCTGTGTATGTGACTATGGAGCTGTTTGGTGATGTCGTCTATTATGGCCTTCATAGAAGCAACAGGAGATTGTTGCATCCATCTAGAACCCTCAGAACTACAGTGCTATGATGTCACTCACTTCCACAGGCCTTGCAGAGTGTAAACAACAACAACCCAGCTTTGTTGTGTATGTAACCATAGGGATTTGTGATGTCACCTAGAACCTTCACAGCAGCGACAGCTTTATGAGGAGCATCAGCACTGCTCTGCCTGAGCAGAACCATCACCGCCATAGGTTGTCAAATAACCCGGGTTTAACCCACACAGGTAAGTCCAATGGGGTGCAGGCATGTCCTCTATGCTTACAGCTTCCCGTGGGTGTTGGTTTGATACCGTTTGGGGACAGCCAAGGAGGCATCTGCAGGCAACAAAGGTAGGTGTGTGCTTGTGTGTGTGTTTCCTATGCAGATCCTAAGCCCAGTGTCACATGCAAGTAGGAGGAGTAAGAAGGGTTCCTGGCAAATCCGGGTTATGGATTGCATTTAAAAAGGCCCCGTGGGAGTGCAATGGGCCCCTGTCTTGCTGCTTAGCAATAATGGTATGGGTTTAGGTTCTGCTGTGTGTACTGGTGGTTGACTGCCCCCCAGCCCAGAGTGTGCATGGAAAATTGTCTGGCAGCCTCCCTGACAGCAAGCAGTGATAGTGCCCATGAAGGGCACCTTGTTGGGCCCGCCCCTTTCACGGTTATCGCTTCTCGGCCTTTTGGCTAAGATCAAGTGTAGTATCTGTTCTTATCAGTTTTATATCTGATACGTCCCCTATCTGGGGACCATATATTAAATGGATTTTTGAGAACGGGGGCCGATTTCGAAGCTTGCTTCCGTCGCCCTATGCATTGACCCGATATGGCAGTATCTTCGGGTACAGTGCACCACCCCCTTACAGGGTTAAAAAGAAAGATTCCTACTTTCATTGCTACCTGCTTGCTGGCTAGCCAGCTAGCCAGCCCTGTGGGCCTTGCTGCTGCTGCAGCCAAAAAACAAAAGGTGGTGCTGCTGCTGCTTCTGCTGCTTCTGCTTGTGTCTGGCCGCTGTTGGAGCGTCCAGGCACAGGACTTCTGCTGCTGCTGACTAAATGGCCTCCTTAATTGGATCATTTGAGTAGCCAGCACACCTGTGCAGGTAGGGCATGACATGATAGGCAGCTGCCTTGATAGCGGGTGGGTGCTGAATGTTCATAATTGACAAAATAAGATTAATGCTTATGAAGAAATATAAAATCTCATCCCTTCCCCAATATCGCGCCACACCCCTACCCCTTAATTCCCTGGTTGAACTTGATGGACATATGTCTTTTTTCGACCGTACTAACTATGTAACTATGTAACATAACATGGGGGGGGGGGGGTCTCCTGGCTGTTCACACAGGTGTGTCATTGCTGTACATTGACCATGCATTGCTTCTGTGGTATTGCAAAGGCAAAGACAAATGCTTCCAGCCATCCATTGCACTAATGGATTGGTCATCAGCTGGCTGTCTATGTCCCGCATCAATATAGACCAAAGTACAGAGGGTTAGGCTATGCTATTGTGCACCTACCTGATGCATCAGAAGGTGCGAGGCCCTTGCTAAATTCTGTGCACAGACTTTGAGATCTATACTTTAGACTGTATCTAAACCTGCTCCAACATGGACTGACATTCTGGCCTACTTTCAGCCGATGCGACTTGTCTGTCGCTGAACAGTCGCTTTTTATGTATTCAGCACCTATGTATAATGTTGTAAAAATGCTCTAGAAGCTAAAGTCGCAGAAATGTCACACATATTTGGCCTGCAACTTTCTGTGCGACAAATTCAGACAGGAAAAATCAGTATAAATCCTTAGAAAATTATCCCCCAGTGTCTCCATCTGCTGGCGGTATTGAATAAGCATTGCTGCACAGATGGGGTATGCATTAGACGAAAAAAAAGAAGAAAAAGAAGAATAATACGCCCAGAAAAGAGGCGAAAAGGAGAAAAACGTAAAAAAACGTGAAAAAAAAGTAAGAGGAAGAGAAGGGAAAAAAAGGTGGAAATGGGTTTAAAAGTGATTTCGGCGGAGAAATATATATATATATATATATATATATATATATATATATATATATATATACGCGCACACACACACATATATATAAACGTATTCTCCGTTGAGATATTGCAGCCGCTGCTGTGTCCAGGCCCAGGAGCCTTAGCACTGTGCTGTGATGTCACTCAATACCACTGACATCACTAGGTGTAAACAACATCTCTCCTTTGCTGTGTATGTGACTATGGAGCTGTTTGGTGATGTCGTCTATTATGGCCTTCATAGAAGCAACAGGAGATTGTTGCATCCATCTAGAACCCTCAGAACTACAGTGCTATGATGTCACTCACTTCCACAGGCCTTGCAGAGTGTAAACAACAACAACCCAGCTTTGTTGTGTATGTAACCATAGGGATTTGTGATGTCACCTAGAACCTTCACAGCAGCGACAGCTTTATGAGGAGCATCAGCACTGCTCTGCCTGAGCAGAACCATCACCGCCATAGGTTGTCAAATAACCCGGGTTTAACCCACACAGGTAAGTCCAATGGGGTGCAGGCATGTCCTCTATGCTTACAGCTTCCCGTGGGTGTTGGTTTGATACCGTTTGGGGACAGCCAAGGAGGCATCTGCAGGCAACAAAGGTAGGTGTGTGCTTGTGTGTGTGTTTCCTATGCAGATCCTAAGCCCAGTGTCACATGCAAGTAGGAGGAGTAAGAAGGGTTCCTGGCAAATCCGGGTTATGGATTGCATTTAAAAAGGCCCCGTGGGAGTGCAATGGGCCCCTGTCTTGCTGCTTAGCAATAATGGTATGGGTTTAGGTTCTGCTGTGTGTACTGGTGGTTGACTGCCCCCCAGCCCAGAGTGTGCATGGAAAATTGTCTGGCAGCCTCCCTGACAGCAAGCAGTGATAGTGCCCATGAAGGGCACCTTGTTGGGCCCGCCCCTTTCACGGTTATCGCTTCTCGGCCTTTTGGCTAAGATCAAGTGTAGTATCTGTTCTTATCAGTTTAATATCTGATACGTCCCCTATCTGGGGACCATATATTAAATGGATTTTTGAGAACGGGGGCCGATTTCGAAGCTTGCTTCCGTCGCCCTATGCATTGACCCGATATGGCAGTATCTTCGGGTACAGTGCACCACCCCCTTACAGGGTTAAAAAGAAAGATTCCTACTTTCATTGCTACCTGCTTGCTGGCTAGCCAGCTAGCCAGCCCTGTGGGCCTTGCTGCTGCTGCAGCCAAAAAACAAAAGGTGGTGCTGCTGCTGCTTCTGCTGCTTCTGCTTGTGTCTGGCCGCTGTTGGAGCGTCCAGGCACAGGACTTCTGCTGCTGCTGACTAAATGGCCTCCTTAATTGGATCATTTGAGTAGCCAGCACACCTGTGCAGGTAGGGCATGACATGATAGGCAGCTGCCTTGATAGCGGGTGGGTGCTGAATGTTCCTAATTGACAAAATATAAAATCTCATCCCTTCCCCAATATCGCGCCACACCCCTACCCCTTAATTCCCTGGTTGAACTTGATGGACATATGTCTTTTTTCGACCGTACTAACTATGTAACTATGTAACATAACATGGGGGGGGGGGGGGGGTCTCCTGGCTGTTCACACAGGTGTGTCATTGCTGTACATTGACCATGCATTGCTTCTGTGGTATTGCAAAGGCAAAGACAAATGCTTCCAGCCATCCATTGCACTAATGGATTGGTCATCAGCTGGCTGTCTATGTCCCGCATCAATATAGACCAAAGTACAGAGGGTTAGGCTATGCTATTGTGCACCTACCTGATGCATCAGAAGGTGCGAGGCCCTTGCTAAATTCTGTGCACAGACTTTGAGATCTATACTTTAGACTGTATCTAAACCTGCTCCAACATGGACTGACATTCTGGCCTACTTTCAGCCGATGCGACTTGTCTGTCGCTGAACAGTCGCTTTTTATGTATTCAGCACCTATGTATAATGTTGTAAAAATGCTCTAGAAGCTAAAGTCGCAGAAATGTCACACATATTTGGCCTGCAACTTTCTGTGCGACAAATTCAGACAGGAAAAATCAGTATAAATCCTTAGAAAATTATCCCCCAGTGTCTCCATCTGCTGGCGGTATTGAATAAGCATTGCTGCACTGATGGGGTATGCATTAGACGAAAAAAAAGAAGAAAAAGAAGAATAATACGCCCAGAAAAGAGGCGAAAAGGAGAAAAACGTAAAAAAACGTGAAAAAAAAGTAAGAGGAAGAGAAGGGAAAAAAAGGTGGAAATGGGTTTAAAAGTGATTTCGGCGGAGAAATATATATATATATATATATATATATATATATATATATATATATACGCGCACACACACACATATATATATAAACGTATTCTCCGTTGAGATATTGCAGCCGCTGCTGTGTCCAGGCCCAGGAGCCTTAGCACTGTGCTGTGATGTCACTCAATACCACTGACATCACTAGGTGTAAACAACATCTCTCCTTTGCTGTGTATGTGACTATGGAGCTGTTTGGTGATGTCGTCTATTATGGCCTTCATAGAAGCAACAGGAGATTGTTGCATCCATCTAGAACCCTCAGAACTACAGTGCTATGATGTCACTCACTTCCACAGGCCTTGCAGAGTGTAAACAACAACAACCCAGCTTTGTTGTGTATGTAACCATAGGGATTTGTGATGTCACCTAGAACCTTCACAGCAGCGACAGCTTTATGAGGAGCATCAGCACTGCTCTGCCTGAGCAGAACCATCACCGCCATAGGTTGTCAAATAACCCGGGTTTAACCCACACAGGTAAGTCCAATGGGGTGCAGGCATGTCCTCTATGCTTACAGCTTCCCGTGGGTGTTGGTTTGATACCGTTTGGGGACAGCCAAGGAGGCATCTGCAGGCAACAAAGGTAGGTGTGTGCTTGTGTGTGTGTTTCCTATGCAGATCCTAAGCCCAGTGTCACATGCAAGTAGGAGGAGTAAGAAGGGTTCCTGGCAAATCCGGGTTATGGATTGCATTTAAAAAGGCCCCGTGGGAGTGCAATGGGCCCCTGTCTTGCTGCTTAGCAATAATGGTATGGGTTTAGGTTCTGCTGTGTGTACTGGTGGTTGACTGCCCCCCAGCCCAGAGTGTGCATGGAAAATTGTCTGGCAGCCTCCCTGACAGCAAGCAGTGATAGTGCCCATGAAGGGCACCTTGTTGGGCCCGCCCCTTTCACGGTTATCGCTTCTCGGCCTTTTGGTTAAGATCAAGTGTAGTATCTGTTCTTATCAGTTTAATATCTGATACGTCCCCTATCTGGGGACCATATATTAAATGGATTTTTGAGAACGGGGGCCGATTTCGAAGCTTGCTTCCGTCGCCCTATGCATTGACCCGATATGGCAGTATCTTCGGGTACAGTGCACCACCCCCTTACAGGGTTAAAAAGAAAGATTCCTACTTTCATTGCTACCTGCTTGCTGGCTAGCCAGCTAGCCAGCCCTGTGGGCCTTGCTGCTGCTGCAGCCAAAAAACAAAAGGTGGTGCTGCTGCTGCTTCTGCTGCTTCTGCTTGTGTCTGGCCGCTGTTGGAGCGTCCAGGCACAGGACTTCTGCTGCTGCTGACTAAATGGCCTCCTTAATTGGATCATTTGAGTAGCCAGCACACCTGTGCAGGTAGGGCATGACATGATAGGCAGCTGCCTTGATAGCGGGTGGGTGCTGAATGTTCCTAATTGACAAAATAAGATTAATGCTTATGAAGAAATATAAAATCTCATCCCTTCCCCAATATCGCGCCACACCCCTACCCCTTAATTCCCTGGTTGAACTTGATGGACATATGTCTTTTTTCGACCGTACTAACTATGTAACTATGTAACATAACATGGGGGGGGGGGGGGGGGTCTCCTGGCTGTTCACACAGGTGTGTCATTGCTGTACATTGACCATGCATTGCTTCTGTGGTATTGCAAAGGCAAAGACAAATGCTTCCAGCCATCCATTGCACTAATGGATTGGTCATCAGCTGGCTGTCTATGTCCCGCATCAATATAGACCAAAGTACAGAGGGTTAGGCTATGCTATTGTGCACCTACCTGATGCATCAGAAGGTGCGAGGCCCTTGCTAAATTCTGTGCACAGACTTTGAGATCTATACTTTAGACTGTATCTAAACCTGCTCCAACATGGACTGACATTCTGGCCTACTTTCAGCCGATGCGACTTGTCTGTCGCTGAACAGTCGCTTTTTATGTATTCAGCACCTATGTATAATGTTGTAAAAATGCTCTAGAAGCTAAAGTCGCAGAAATGTCACACATATTTGGCCTGCAACTTTCTGTGCGACAAATTCAGACAGGAAAAATCAGTATAAATCCTTAGAAAATTATCCCCCAGTGTCTCCATCTGCTGGCGGTATTGAATAAGCATTGCTGCACTGATGGGGTATGCATTAGACGAAAAAAAAGAAGAAAAAGAAGAATAATACGCCCAGAAAAGAGGCGAAAAGGAGAAAAACTTAAAAAAACGTGAAAAAAAAGTAAGAGGAAGAGAAGGGAAAAAAAGGTGGAAATGGGTTTAAAAGTGATTTCGGCGGAGAAATATATATATATATATATATATATATATATATATATATATATACGCGCACACACACACATATATATAAACGTATTCTCCGTTGAGATATTGCAGCCGCTGCTGTGTCCAGGCCCAGGAGCCTTAGCACTGTGCTGTGATGTCACTCAATACCACTGACATCACTAGGTGTAAACAACATCTCTCCTTTGCTGTGTATGTGACTATGGGGCTGTTTGGTGATGTCGTCTATTATAGCCTTCATAGAAGCAACAGGAGATTGTTGCATCCATCTAGAACCCTCAGAACTACAGTGCTATGATGTCACTCACTTCCACAGGCCTTGCAGAGTGTAAACAACAACAACCCAGCTTTGTTGTGTATGTAACCATAGGGATTTGTGATGTCACCTAGAACCTTCACAGCAGCGACAGCTTTATGAGGAGCATCAGCACTGCTCTGCCTGAGCAGAACCATCACCGCCATAGGTTGTCAAATAACCCGGGTTTAACCCACACAGGTAAGTCCAATGGGGTGCAGGCATGTCCTCTATGCTTACAGCTTCCCATGGGTGTTGGTTTGATACCGTTTGGGGACAGCCAAGGAGGCATCTGCAGGCAACAAAGGTAGGTGTGTGCTTGTGTGTGTGTTTCCTATGCAGATCCTAAGCCCAGTGTCACATGCAAGTAGGAGGAGTAAGAAGGGTTCCTGGCAAATCCGGGTTATGGATTGCATTTAAAAAGGCCCCGTGGGAGTGCAATGGGCCCCTGTCTTGCTGCTTAGCAATAATGGTATGGGTTTAGGTTCTGCTGTGTGTACTGGTGGTTGACTGCCCCCCAGCCCAGAGTGTGCATGGAAAATTGTCTGGCAGCCTCCCTGACAGCAAGCAGTGATAGTGCCCATGAAGGGCACCTTGTTGGGCCCGCCCCTTTCACGGTTATCGCTTCTCGGCCTTTTGGCTAAGATCAAGTGTAGTATCTGTTCTTATCAGTTTTCATGCTGGTGGGGATGGGTGCTGCATGGAGGATGCAGGTGTACCAGGGCTTTCCGGGGCTGGTTCTGAGGAATCAGCTCGACGGCTGCCCCGATGTGACCTGTTCCCTCCGGGTCTCGCCATGAGGCTGAGAGGGTCTAGAGCCGAGGTACTTTTGTGCCTCGGGGAGTGGTGACCCCGAGGTGCCGAAACTCACTGGGAGAATAGGCTCACTGAGTTGAAGCACGGGCACCATAATCTCTTCACCTTGTGGCACTCACCTCTTGATTCCCGGCCTTCTGGCTAGGATCAGAGAAATTTTTATAGATCCGGCCGGATGTCCGGGCAGTATATCTGCACACATTCACTTATTTATTTATTTTTTGTCTCACTGTGTCACTTTTTGCGTGTTGTGTGTTCACAGGATTTGTCAGGATGCGGTAGCCCTTCTGGGTGTCCCTCCTGGCGGTCTAGGGGAGGTGTGTGTGGCCATTAGGTTCCGCACCTCCCTGCAAACACCCCGGGTACTCCTGCTTCGCAGGGTACCTACCGTAATCGGCTCTGCGGGCAGATACCTTGGCTAACGCCAAGGGGGATGCCGGGAGCATTTGTGGTCTCCTAGTAGCTTCGGCGAAAAGGGACATCGAACCTGGAACCTCGCAGGTACCTTTTGGTCCGGAGGCGAAGGGTAAGGTTTGTTGGGGGGCCTCTCTCCTATCGGAGAAGGGCTTGCGATAGACCGCATCCTTTGTGCACGTTTTTTTAGTGTAACACGTTTGCACTTTTTCTTGCACTTTGGGTGAATCGAAAGCACGTTCCTCGGCTTTAGAAAAAAAAAAAAAAAAAAAATCTGTTCTTATCAGTTTAATATCTGATACGTCCCCTATCTGGGGACCATATATTAAATGGATTTTTGAGAACGGGGGCCGATTTCGAAGCTTGCTTCCGTCGCCCTATGCATTGACCCGATATGGCAGTATCTTCGGGTACAGTGCACCACCCCCTTACAGGGTTAAAAAGAAAGATTCCTACTTTCATTGCTACCTGCTTGCTGGCTAGCCAGCTAGCCAGCCCTGTGGGCCTTGCTGCTGCTGCAGCCAAAAAACAAAAGGTGGTGCTGCTGCTGCTTCTGCTGCTTCTGCTTGTGTCTGGCCGCTGTTGGAGCGTCCAGGCACAGGACTTCTGCTGCTGCTGACTAAATGGCCTCCTTAATTGGATCATTTGAGTAGCCAGCACACCTGTGCAGGTAGGGCATGACATGATAGGCAGCTGCCTTGATAGCGGGTGGGTGCTGAATGTTCCTAATTGACAAAATAAGATTAATGCTTATGAAGAAATATAAAATCTCATCCCTTCCCCAATATCGCGCCACACCCCTACCCCTTAATTCCCTGGTTGAACTTGATGGACATATGTCTTTTTTCGACCGTACTAACTATGTAACTATGTAACATAACATGGGGGGGGGGGGGGGGTCTCCTGGCTGTTCACACAGGTGTGTCATTGCTGTACATTGACCATGCATTGCTTCTGTGGTATTGCAAAGGCAAAGACAAATGCTTCCAGCCATCCATTGCACTAATGGATTGGTCATCAGCTGGCTGTCTATGTCCCGCATCAATATAGACCAAAGTACAGAGGGTTAGGCTATGCTATTGTGCACCTACCTGATGCATCAGAAGGTGCGAGGCCCTTGCTAAATTCTGTGCACAGACTTTGAGATCTATACTTTAGACTGTATCTAAACCTGCTCCAACATGGACTGACATTCTGGCCTACTTTCAGCCGATGCGACTTGTCTGTCGCTGAACAGTCGCTTTTTATGTATTCAGCACCTATGTATAATGTTGTAAAAATGCTCTAGAAGCTAAAGTCGCAGAAATGTCACACATATTTGGCCTGCAACTTTCTGTGCGACAAATTCAGACAGGAAAAATCAGTATAAATCCTTAGAAAATTATCCCCCAGTGTCTCCATCTGCTGGCGGTATTGAATAAGCATTGCTGCACTGATAGGGTATGCATTAGACGAAAAAAAAGAAGAAAAAGAAGAATAATACGCCCAGAAAAGAGGCGAAAAGGAGAAAAACGTAAAAAAACGTGAAAAAAAAGTAAGAGGAAGAGAAGGGAAAAAAAGGTGGAAATGGGTTTAAAAGTGATTTCGGCGGAGAAATATATATATATATATATATATATATATATATATATACGCGCACACACACACATATATATAAACGTATTCTCCGTTGAGATATTGCAGCCGCTGCTGTGTCCAGGCCCAGGAGCCTTAGCACTGTGCTGTGATGTCACTCAATACCACTGACATCACTAGGTGTAAACAACATCTCTCCTTTGCTGTGTATGTGACTATGGAGCTGTTTGGTGATGTCGTCTATTATGGCCTTCATAGAAGCAACAGGAGATTGTTGCATCCATCTAGAACCCTCAGAACTACAGTGCTATGATGTCACTCACTTCCACAGGCCTTGCAGAGTGTAAACAACAACAACCCAGCTTTGTTGTGTATGTAACCATAGGGATTTGTGATGTCACCTAGAACCTTCACAGCAGCGACAGCTTTATGAGGAGCATCAGCACTGCTCTGCCTGAGCAGAACCATCACCGCCATAGGTTGTCAAATAACCCGGGTTTAACCCACACAGGTAAGTCCAATGGGGTGCAGGCATGTCCTCTATGCTTACAGCTTCCCGTGGGTGTTGGTTTGATACCGTTTGGGGACAGCCAAGGAGGCATCTGCAGGCAACAAAGGTAGGTGTGTGCTTGTGTGTGTGTTTCCTATGCAGATCCTAAGCCCAGTGTCACATGCAAGTAGGAGGAGTAAGAAGGGTTCCTGGCAAATCCGGGTTATGGATTGCATTTAAAAAGGCCCCGTGGGAGTGCAATGGGCCCCTGTCTTGCTGCTTAGCAATAATGGTATGGGTTTAGGTTCTGCTGTGTGTACTGGTGGTTGACTGCCCCCCAGCCCAGAGTGTGCATGGAAAATTGTCTGGCAGCCTCCCTGACAGCAAGCAGTGATAGTGCCCATGAAGGGCACCTTGTTGGGCCCGCCCCTTTCACGGTTATCGCTTCTCGGCCTTTTGGCTAAGATCAAGTGTAGTATCTGTTCTTATCAGTTTAATATCTGATACGTCCCCTATCTGGGGACCATATATTAAATGGATTTTTGAGAACGGGGGCCGATTTCGAAGCTTGCTTCCGTCGCCCTATGCATTGACCCGATATGGCAGTATCTTCGGGTACAGTGCACCACCCCCTTACAGGGTTAAAAAGAAAGATTCCTACTTTCATTGCTACCTGCTTGCTGGCTAGCCAGCTAGCCAGCCCTGTGGGCCTTGCTGCTGCTGCAGCAGCCAAAAAACAAAAGGTGGTGCTGCTGCTGCTTCTGCTGCTTCTGCTTCTGCTTGTGTCTGGCCGCTGTTGGAGCGTCCAGGCACAGGACTTCTGCTGCTGCTGACTAAATGGCCTCCTTAATTGGATCATTTGAGTATCCAGCACACCTGTGCAGGTAGGGCATGACATGATAGGCAGCTGCCTTGATAGCGGGTGGGTGCTGAATGTTCCTAATTGACAAAATAAGATTAATGCTTATGAAGAAATATAAAATCTCATCCCTTCCCCAATATCGCGCCACACCCCTACCCCTTAATTCCCTGGTTGAACTTGATGGACATATGTCTTTTTTCGACCGTACTAACTATGTAACTATGTAACATAACATGGGGGGGGGGGGGGGGTCTCCTGGCTGTTCACACAGGTGTGTCATTGCTGTACATTGACCATGCATTGCTTCTGTGGTATTGCAAAGGCAAAGACAAATGCTTCCAGCCATCCATTGCACTAATGGATTGGTCATCAGCTGGCTGTCTATGTCCCGCATCAATATAGACCAAAGTACAGAGGGTTAGGCTATGCTATTGTGCACCTACCTGATGCATCAGAAGGTGCGAGGCCCTTGCTAAATTCTGTGCACAGACTTTGAGATCTATACTTTAGACTGTATCTAAACCTGCTCCAACATGGACTGACATTCTGGCCTACTTTCAGCCGATGCGACTTGTCTGTCGCTGAACAGTCGCTTTTTATGTATTCAGCACCTATGTATAATGTTGTAAAAATGCTCTAGAAGCTAAAGTCGCAGAAATGTCACACATATTTGGCCTGCAACTTTCTGTGCGACAAATTCAGACAGGAAAAATCAGTATAAATCCTTAGAAAATTATCCCCCAGTGTCTCCATCTGCTGGCGGTATTGAATAAGCATTGCTGCACTGATGGGGTATGCATTAGACGAAAAAAAAGAAGAAAAAGAAGAATAATACGCCCAGAAAAGAGGCGAAAAGGAGAAAAACGTAAAAAAACGTGAAAAAAAAGTAAGAGGAAGAGAAGGGAAAAAAAGGTGGAAATGGGTTTAAAAGTGATTTCGGCGGAGAAATATATATATATATATATATATATATATATATATATATATATATACGCGCACACACACACATATATATAAACGTATTCTCCGTTGAGATATTGCAGCCGCTGCTGTGTCCAGGCCCAGGAGCCTTAGCACTGTGCTGTGATGTCACTCAATACCACTGACATCACTAGGTGTAAACAACATCTCTTCTTTGCTGTGTATGTGACTATGGAGCTGTTTGGTGATGTCGTCTATTATGGCCTTCATAGAAGCAACAGGAGATTGTTGCATCCATCTAGAACCCTCAGAACTACAGTGCTATGATGTCACTCACTTCCACAGGCCTTGCAGAGTGTAAACAACAACAACCCAGCTTTGTTGTGTATGTAACCATAGGGATTTGTGATGTCACCTAGAACCTTCACAGCAGCGACAGCTTTATGAGGAGCATCAGCACTGCTCTGCCTGAGCAGAACCATCACCGCCATAGGTTGTCAAATAACCCGGGTTTAACCCACACAGGTAAGTCCAATGGGGTGCAGGCATGTCCTCTATGCTTACAGCTTCCCGTGGGTGTTGGTTTGATACCGTTTGGGGACAGCCAAGGAGGCATCTGCAGGCAACAAAGGTAGGTGTGTGCTTGTGTGTGTGTTTCCTATGCAGATCCTAAGCCCAGTGTCACATGCAAGTAGGAGGAGTAAGAAGGGTTCCTGGCAAATCCGGGTTATGGATTGCATTTAAAAAGGCCCCGTGGGAGTGCAATGGGCCCCTGTCTTGCTGCTTAGCAATAATGGTATGGGTTTAGGTTCTGCTGTGTGTACTGGTGGTTGACTGCCCCCCAGCCCAGAGTGTGCATGGAAAATTGTCTGGCAGCCTCCCTGACAGCAAGCAGTGATAGTGCCCATGAAGGGCACCTTGTTGGGCCCGCCCCTTTCACGGTTATCGCTTCTCGGCCTTTTGGCTTCGATCCTGTGCGGTTACCGGGCAGGGTAGGAGTCGGAAGGGGTGGTGATCGGGGCCCTCTTTTGCGGGGGGGCCCTGGATTGTTACTGGGTTGCGATAGTGGGTATCTTAACCTGCAAAAATGAGCGGAGAGAGGATTCGAGGACTCGAGGATACGGTGCGGATTTACGTTCCTGGCGAACACCGGGGGACGATTGGATTGGATCAAGTTGTGCTGGAGATTCTTCGCAAGCTCCAGTACCTTCAGGTATGGCATGTAATCGCTATGCAAGATTTCCCTAGGCAAGGGATTTACGATATAACCTTTTATGATTCTGAGGTTTGCCAGAGGGTCTACATGGACTTAGAAGTGATGAAGAGGAGGAATGAGCCAGCTATAATGAGTAAAGTGAAAGTGGAACCATTATTCATGAATATGTCTAAGGTTGTTATAGTCCATATGTACAACCCGAAGGTTTCGGATGAGATGGTGACCAATTTTTTGTACCGATATTGTGATGAAGTTAAATTTCTTGGAAGACTCAAGAACAGACATGGGTACTTTAATTGTAAAAGGAAATTTGTTGTAAAATTTAAAAAGGACGAAGGAATGGAAGAGGGAAGGAAGAGTATACCACAGGTATTTTCTATTGGAGGAGAAAGAGGTTTTTGTTTTTATGAAGGACAGTTGCAGTACTGTAGACGTTGTCACGCTTATGGACATGTACAGGAGTCTTGCCCTGAGCAAGGAGTATGCTGCAGGAATTGTGGGAAATCAGGTCACAACTCGGGTGAATGTACTGAGAAGAAAACGTGTGATATCTGTGGTAGTGAGGAGCATTTGGCTAGAGGATGCAGTTTATGGTATAGAAAGAAAATGAGCTATGCTGACGCAGCAGGAAATAGAAGAGAGGAAAGAGGAGAAAGGCCATTTCCACGTGTTTTTGGTGTGAATGCTGAGGTGACTCAGGTGATTGACGAGAACTCTGTAAAAGGGAGTGCAGCAGGTGTGACAGTGCAGCACATGAATACTCAGGAAAAATCTGGAAAAGGGGAGGAGGGTGACTCCACTGGTGTGCATTGTGAGGAGACTGGTGTTGGTGAAGAGTTTACTGAGGTCAGTAAGAAGAAAGCACGTAAAGGGAAAAAAGAGAAAGTGGTGGAGAGTGTGGAGACTGTGTGTAGGGAGGTTCCCCCATGTGAAGAAACAATTGAGGATTTTGAATGCCCAAACCCAGTGGTGGGGGAGGAGGAGGGGATGGAGTTTCAGGAGAATGAGAGTGAGAGATCCCTAACACCTGGGCAGAGGGTGATTAGTGGGGAGGAGAATGTAACATCTGAAGAGGAGGAGAAGGAGGAGGAGGAGGGGGAAGATGAAGATGAAGATGCAAATGGAGGCTTTCAAGGTAAAAGTAAAAGGTGTAAGAAAGGGAGTTGGTCAGGGGATCAGACGGATCCTGTGTATGGAGGTGAGAAAATGATGGACAGGGACTCTCAAGTGGGGTCGCCTGATTGCTATGGGATGCTGCTAAGGAAGGTTGAAGGTCAGAATACTAACTTCTAGTTAAAATGGATGTTAAGAAAAGGGATTGCCTTCTTTCCTTTTTAATGGCATTGGTTGTGGCTACTCTTAATGTTCGGAGTATAGGAACAACCATCAGAAGAGCAGCAGTTTTTGATTTTTTGGAGAATGTGAAGGGAGATATATTTTGTTTACAGGAGTGTGCAATTAAGTCTGCACCTTATGTAGATGAATGGAAGAGAGGGCAGTCTTTTTGGTCTACATGCACAGAGAATAAAAATGAAGGTGTGGGGATTTTATTGTGTAACAGGGACATTAAAGTTTTAAATTGCCAAGTTTTAGTACCAGGTCGTTGTATGGTTTTAAATTTTGAGTTTTTAGGCGAGAGAATGAGAGTTTTTAATGTATATGCGCCAGCAGAAAAACAGGCACGTGTGTTATTTTTAGAGTCTCTTAAACTTTTTATTCCTGGTCGTGATGGTACTATTATTGTTGGTGATTTTAACTGCATTAGATCCGTCAATGATCGTGAGAGCTCTGCTAAGGTTAGAACTGATATTACTTCAAATGTTTTAAACCAAATTATTCAAGACTTACATTATGCTGATGTGGGACTGATGGTTAGCACTGATGAAAGATACACCTATATATCAGATAGTGGCCGCTGTAAATCCCGGATTGATTACATTCTTGTCTCTGAGGGGATTAAGGTGGTCCGGTGCAATCAAATGATGTCAACTTTCTCAGATCATAAGATGGTGTCGGCAGAAATAAGTATTGCAGAGTCCTTTCATTTTGGTAGAGGGCTCTGGAAATTAAATGTAAGTCTATTAGAAGATGAAGAAGTAATGGCCAGTTTTAAAGATTTTTTTTTATCTTGTACTTCTAAACAATCTGTTTTTAGTAATGTTTTAGCTTGGTGGGATTGGGCAAAAAGTGAGTTTGCTAAGTATTTTAAGTTCATTTGCATAAGGAGGGCACAAGAAAAGAGGAGGGGTTATGAAAGGCTTATCTCACGTTTAGAAACTCTCTTTAAGTTTAAACATGTTGGTGTGGAGGTGGAGGAGGAAATTGAGAAGGTGAAAATTGAGATGAAGAAGAGGTTGTTGGAAAGAGGTAGAAATATTGTTTTTAAATCCAAAGTTCAACATTTGGAGGAAAATGAACAATGTACAAGATATTTCTTTAAAAAATGTTTTAATGCTAGGGGTGTTTTTAAGTCTGTTTTAACTCCTACAGGGGAAGTTGTTGGTGATGAGATGGTGAAGGAGATTGGCAGATTTTATGAAACACTTTTTAGTAATAAGAGCAGAGCCAGTGAGACGGAGATGAATGATTATTGTAATATTTTAGAGAATAATGTCCCTGAAGGAAAAAGTGCATTTTTAATTGAGGAAGTTTGTGAAGGGGAGATCAAGCAGGCTCTGGACAAGACAGCGAAAGGGAAGACACCGGGCTGTGATGGCCTCCCCTTTGAGTTTTATTCAGTTTTTTGGCATATTTTAAAGCAAGATTTTACACGGGTGGTGCAATATGTTTTTAACTCAGGTATTTTAGCGGAGTCTATGAAGAAAGGAGTTATTACCTTGATACATAAGAAAGGTGATGAAAGAGATTTGAAAAACTGGAGGCCGATCACATTATTGAATACAGATTATAAGATCATTGCAAAGATTGTGGCGAACAGGATGAGTGACATAGTTGAGCACCTTGTTGGAGAATACCAAGTTTGTGCAGTGCCAAATAGGAGAATAACTGATAATTTATTAGTTTTAAGAGACTCTATTTATTATAGTAATTTTAATAAGAATGCACTTTTTGTGGAATCCATTGATTTTGAAAAAGCTTATGACAGAGTTGCTCATGATTTTATGTTTATGGTTTTAAAGCATATGGGTATTCCTGAGAAGCTACTGTTTGTGATTAAAAGTTTTTATTATGGGGCAACAAGTCAGATTTTAGTCAATGGACATGTGGGGCCGGGTTTTAATATTTTATCAGGAGTACGACAGGGATGCCCACTCTCCCCAATTTTATTCATTTGTGTCATTGAGGCCTTGCTCAAAAATGTACAGAAGGACAAATGTGTGAGTGGTGTTTTTATCCCGGGAAGTAATGGAAGGAATTTGAAGGTTTTAAGTTACATGGATGATGTGGTTTTTACTTGCACTTCCCAAGCTGATCTTAACAGAGTGAATTTGCATGTAAAGATTTTTTGTTGTATTGCTGGTATGAAAGTCAATTGGGGGAAGTGCCAATTGAGTAATTTTGGAAAGCAAGGAAAAGTGGTGGTGGATGGCGTGGATGAGAAGGAAGATATTGAAGTGTTAGGGGTTGTTTTTGAAAAAAATCTAAAAGGAGGGAAAAGTTATGAGAAGTTGGAGGAGAAGATAGAGAAGAAATTATCTTTTTGGAAATTGAGAAACTTGTCCCTTAAAGGTAAAGTTCTGATTTTAAAGGCAGTAATTTTGCCACTACTATTATATACTGCAATGGTTTTCCCACCCGGCAAATTATGGACCAGAAGGATGACAAGGAAGTTGTTTATTTTTTTCTGGGGTTCAAAGATGGAAAAGATGAAGAGGGAGGAAGTGATGAAGAGCGTGAAGAAAGGCGGATATAATTTCCCGGATATTAATCTGTTTTTAAAGACTCATTACTTTCTTTTAATTTATAAAGTGTCTCAGTGCAATAATTGGGTGGCAGACATGAGCAGGTATTTGGCAGGATGGTTGTTTTCCAAATGGGGCTGGTGTGAGAAGGATCTGAGGAGACCAATAGCGCAAGTTATACCTACCTTCTATGTGGTTCTCAGGTCTTTCAGTGATCAATTTGGTTTGAGTTCCCTGGGAAAACCTGAGAAAAAGAAAATTGAAAATGAAATAAAAAAAAATGAGAGATTATATGAAGTACCATTCTGCACTACTGCTCAGTCTGTGAAGATCTGGAATCTTTTTAATGTTAGAGGATTATCGAATAGACAGAGAGATGTAAACTGGATGACTTTTCATGGCTGCCTCCCAACCAGAGCTTTCCTGAATGGACGAGGAATAAGAGTGAGCGAGAAATGTCCAAGAGAGGGTTGTGGAGGCAGGGAGGATACAGTGCACTTATTTTGGAACTGTTTTTATGCAAGAGAATTTTTTATGCTTCTACAGAGGTTTTTTTCTGCAATCACGGGATATGTTGATTTTAATTTTGAGAAGATTTTTATTGGTCAGGATTTTAGCAGGAGAGAGGACACACGTGAAAGCTGGATTGTATTTTCTGTTTTTAAAGAAGTTTTATGGGATTCTAGAAACCTGCTTGTTTTTAAAAATGTGTGTATTTCTCCAAAGGAGTTGAAGAGACTTTTTTTTGGAAGGTTGTTTATTATTTTTCTATTTGACAAGAAGAGAATGGAAGAGGAAGAGGCTGAAAAGATTTGGAGATACAAGGAATGGAGAAAGTTGTAAGTATCCTGATCAAGGTTTTGAATTTGTGCTTCTCTTATAGTTTTCTTATTGAGATATTTTTCCGCATGATGTTTTTTCAGACTTTGTTTAGAAGTGATGAGTTTTGGTAGGTGACCTGATGATCGCTTGAACAATAGTCTGTAACTGAGGAAAAAAAAAAAAAAAAAAAAAAAAAAAAAAAATCTGTTCTTATCAGTTTAATATCTGATACGTCCCCTATCTGGGGACCATATATTAAATGGATTTTTGAGAACGGGGGCCGATTTCGAAGCTTGCTTCCGTCGCCCTATGCATTGACCCGATATGGCAGTATCTTCGGGTACAGTGCACCACCCCCTTACAGGGTTAAAAAGAAAGATTCCTACTTTCATTGCTACCTGCTTGCTGGCTAGCCAGCTAGCCAGCCCTGTGGGCCTTGCTGCTGCTGCAGCCAAAAAACAAAAGGTGGTGCTGCTGCTGCTTCTGCTGCTTCTGCTTGTGTCTGGCCGCTGTTGGAGCGTCCAGGCACAGGACTTCTGCTGCTGCTGACTAAATGGCCTCCTTAATTGGATCATTTGAGTAGCCAGCACACCTGTGCAGGTAGGGCATGACATGATAGGCAGCTGCCTTGATAGCGGGTGGGTGCTGAATGTTCCTAATTGACAAAATAAGATTAATGCTTATGAAGAAATATAAAATCTCATCCCTTCCCCAATATCGCGCCACACCCCTACCCCTTAATTCCCTGGTTGAACTTGATGGACATATGTCTTTTTTCGACCGTACTAACTATGTAACTATGTAACATAACATGGGGGGGGGGGGGGGGTCTCCTGGCTGTTCACACAGGTGTGTCATTGCTGTACATTGACCATGCATTGCTTCTGTGGTATTGCAAAGGCAAAGACAAATGCTTCCAGCCATCCATTGCACTAATGGATTGGTCATCAGCTGGCTGTCTATGTCCCGCATCAATATAGACCAAAGTACAGAGGGTTAGGCTATGCTATTGTGCACCTACCTGATGCATCAGAAGGTGCGAGGCCCTTGCTAAATTCTGTGCACAGACTTTGAGATCTATACTTTAGACTGTATCTAAACCTGCTCCAACATGGACTGACATTCTGGCCTACTTTCAGCCGATGCGACTTGTCTGTCGCTGAACAGTCGCTTTTTATGTATTCAGCACCTATGTATAATGTTGTAAAAATGCTCTAGAAGCTAAAGTCGCAGAAATGTCACACATATTTGGCCTGCAACTTTCTGTGCGACAAATTCAGACAGGAAAAATCAGTATAAATCCTTAGAAAATTATCCCCCAGTGTCTCCATCTGCTGGCGGTATTGAATAAGCATTGCTGCACTGATGGGGTATGCATTAGACGAAAAAAAAGAAGAAAAAGAAGAATAATACGCCCAGAAAAGAGGCGAAAAGGAGAAAAACGTAAAAAAACGTGAAAAAAAAGTAAGAGGAAGAGAAGGGAAAAAAAGGTGGAAATGGGTTTAAAAGTGATTTCGGCGGAGAAATATATATATATATATATATATATATATATATATATATATATATATATATATACGCGCACACACACACATATATATAAACGTATTCTCCGTTGAGATATTGCAGCCGCTGCTGTGTCCAGGCCCAGGAGCCTTAGCACTGTGCTGTGATGTCACTCAATACCACTGACATCACTAGGTGTAAACAACATCTCTCCTTTGCTGTGTATGTGACTATGGAGCTGTTTGGTGATGTCGTCTATTATGGCCTTCATAGAAGCAACAGGAGATTGTTGCATCCATCTAGAACCCTCAGAACTACAGTGCTATGATGTCACTCACTTCCACAGGCCTTGCAGAGTGTAAACAACAACAACCCAGCTTTGTTGTGTATGTAACCATAGGGATTTGTGATGTCACCTAGAACCTTCACAGCAGCGACAGCTTTATGAGGAGCATCAGCACTGCTCTGCCTGAGCAGAACCATCACCGCCATAGGTTGTCAAATAACCCGGGTTTAACCCACACAGGTAAGTCCAATGGGGTGCAGGCATGTCCTCTATGCTTACAGCTTCCCGTGGGTGTTGGTTTGATACCGTTTGGGGACAGCCAAGGAGGCATCTGCAGGCAACAAAGGTAGGTGTGTGCTTGTGTGTGTGTTTCCTATGCAGATCCTAAGCCCAGTGTCACATGCAAGTAGGAGGAGTAAGAAGGGTTCCTGGCAAATCCGGGTTATGGATTGCATTTAAAAAGGCCCCGTGGGAGTGCAATGGGCCCCTGTCTTGCTGCTTAGCAATAATGGTATGGGTTTAGGTTCTGCTGTGTGTACTGGTGGTTGACTGCCCCCCAGCCCAGAGTGTGCATGGAAAATTGTCTGGCAGCCTCCCTGACAGCAAGCAGTGATAGTGCCCATGAAGGGCACCTTGTTGGGCCCGCCCCTTTCACGGTTATCGCTTCTCGGCCTTTTGGCTAAGATCAAGTGTAGTATCTGTTCTTATCAGTTTAATATCTGATACGTCCCCTATCTGGGGACCATATATTAAATGGATTTTTGAGAACGGGGGCCGATTTCGAAGCTTGCTTCCGTCGCCCTATGCATTGACCCGATATGGCAGTATCTTCGGGTACAGTGCACCACCCCCTTACAGGGTTAAAAAGAAAGATTCCTACTTTCATTGCTACCTGCTTGCTGGCTAGCCAGCTAGCCAGCCCTGTGGGCCTTGCTGCTGCTGCAGCCAAAAAACAAAAGGTGGTGCTGCTGCTGCTTCTGCTGCTTCTGCTTCTGCTTGTGTCTGGCCGCTGTTGGAGCGTCCAGGCACAGGACTTCTGCTGCTGCTGACTAAATGGCCTCCTTAATTGGATCATTTGAGTAGCCAGCACACCTGTGCAGGTAGGGCATGACATGATAGGCAGCTGCCTTGATAGCGGGTGGGTGCTGAATGTTCCTAATTGACAAAATAAGATTAATGCTTATGAAGAAATATAAAATCTCATCCCTTCCCCAATATCGCGCCACACCCCTACCCCTTAATTCCCTGGTTGAACTTGATGGACATATGTCTTTTTTCGACCGTACTAACTATGTAACTATGTAACATAACATGGGGGGGGGGGGGGGGGTCTCCTGGCTGTTCACACAGGTGTGTCATTGCTGTACATTGACCATGCATTGCTTCTGTGGTATTGCAAAGGCAAAGACAAATGCTTCCAGCCATCCATTGCACTAATGGATTGGTCATCAGCTGGCTGTCTATGTCCCGCATCAATATAGACCAAAGTACAGAGGGTTAGGCTATGCTATTGTGCACCTACCTGATGCATCAGAAGGTGCGAGGCCCTTGCTAAATTCTGTGCACAGACTTTGAGATCTATACTTTAGACTGTATCTAAACCTGCTCCAACATGGACTGACATTCTGGCCTACTTTCAGCCGATGCGACTTGTCTGTCGCTGAACAGTCGCTTTTTATGTATTCAGCACCTATGTATAATGTTGTAAAAATGCTCTAGAAGCTAAAGTCGCAGAAATGTCACACATATTTGGCCTGCAACTTTCTGTGCGACAAATTCAGACAGGAAAAATCAGTATAAATCCTTAGAAAATTATCCCCCAGTGTCTCCATCTGCTGGCGGTATTGAATAAGCATTGCTGCACTGATGGGGTATGCATTAGACGGAAAAAAAGAAGAAAAAGAAGAATAATACGCCCAGAAAAGAGGCGAAAAGGAGAAAAACGTAAAAAAACGTGAAAAAAAAGTAAGAGGAAGAGAAGGGAAAAAAAGGTGGAAATGGGTTTAAAAGTGATTTCGGCGGAGAAATATATATATATATATATATATATATATATATATATATATATATACGCGCACACACACACATATATATAAACGTATTCTCCGTTGAGATATTGCAGCCGCTGCTGTGTCCAGGCCCAGGAGCCTTAGCACTGTGCTGTGATGTCACTCAATACCACTGACATCACTAGGTGTAAACAACATCTCTCCTTTGCTGTGTATGTGACTATGGAGCTGTTTGGTGATGTCGTCTATTATGGCCTTCATAGAAGCAACAGGAGATTGTTGCATCCATCTAGAACCCTCAGAACTACAGTGCTATGATGTCACTCACTTCCACAGGCCTTGCAGAGTGTAAACAACAACAACCCAGCTTTGTTGTGTATGTAACCATAGGGATTTGTGATGTCACCTAGAACCTTCACAGCAGCGACAGCTTTATGAGGAGCATCAGCACTGCTCTGCCTGAGCAGAACCATCACCGCCATAGGTTGTCAAATAACCCGGGTTTAACCCACACAGGTAAGTCCAATGGGGTGCAGGCATGTCCTCTATGCTTACAGCTTCCCGTGGGTGTTGGTTTGATACCGTTTGGGGACAGCCAAGGAGGCATCTGCAGGCAACAAAGGTAGGTGTGTGCTTGTGTGTGTGTTTCCTATGCAGATCCTAAGCCCAGTGTCACATGCAAGTAGGAGGAGTAAGAAGGGTTCCTGGCAAATCCGGGTTATGGATTGCATTTAAAAAGGCCCCGTGGGAGTGCAATGGGCCCCTGTCTTGCTGCTTAGCAATAATGGTATGGGTTTAGGTTCTGCTGTGTGTACTGGTGGTTGACTGCCCCCCAGCCCAGAGTGTGCATGGAAAATTGTCTGGCAGCCTCCCTGACAGCAAGCAGTGATAGTGCCCATGAAGGGCACCTTGTTGGGCCCGCCCCTTTCACGGTTATCGCTTCTCGGCCTTTTGGCAAAGATCACGTGTGGATTTCTGTGCGTGGTTTGGGTTGAAAGGAGTGGTGATCGGGGCCCTCTTTACGGGGGGCCCTGGATTGTTGCTGAGCTGCGATCGTGGGTTTTACCTGCAAAAATGAGCGAGAAGGCGCGTGGACTTGAGGACACGGTGCGGATCTACGTTCCTGGCGAGCACCGGGGGACGATCGGACTTGACCAAATCGTTTTGGAGATTCTTCGCAAGCTTGATTACCTACAGGTATGGAATGTATTGGCTATACAGGATTTTCCTAGGCAAGGAATTTATGATATTACTTTTTGTGGTTCTGAGATTTGCCAGAGAGTCTATATGGATCTTGAAGAAATGAAGAGGAAAAGTGAGCCTGCTATAATGAAGAAGATTAAAGTGGAACCGTTATTTATGAATACAACAAAGGTAGTAATTGTCCACATGTATAATCCTAAGGTTTCTGATGAAATGGTTACAAACTTTTTGTTCCGGTATTGCGAGGAAGTGAAATTTATAGGAAGACTTAAGAACAAGTTTGGGTACTTTAATTGTAAGAGAAAGTTTATTGTAAAATTTAAAAAAGATGAAGGAATGCAAGATGGAAGGAAGAGCATACCACAGGTGTTTTCTATCGGAGGAGAGAGAGGTTTCTGCTTTTATGAAGGCCAGTTGCAATATTGTAGAAAGTGCCATGCCTATGGCCATGTGCAGGATTATTGCCCTGAGAAAGGAGAATGTTGCAGAAATTGTGGGAAAACTGGTCATGAAGCAAGTATCTGTACAGAGAAGAAGACATGTGATATCTGTGGAAGTGAGGAACATTTGGCAAGAGGCTGTGATATGTGGTATAAAAAGAAGAGAAGTTATGCTGATGCAGCTGGGAATAGAGGAGAACAAAGAGAAAAAGGGGGAGGGAGGTTTGTTCCTGGAGTTGGTGAGAGTGTGAGTGTTAATGTGGCACAGGTGGCTGAGGAAACTTCTGTGATAGTGGAGCACATTAGCACTCAGGAGAGGTCAGGGGAGGAGGGTGTTTCCACTGCTGTGACTGGTGAGGAGACAGGTGTGGGAGGTGAATTTACCTTGGTGAAAAAGAAAAAAGCAAAAAAAGTGAAAGTGGTGGAGAAAATTGAGACAGTGTATGGTGATGTTCTTTCTAGTGAAGAGGCTATGGATGATATTGAATGTCCAAACCCAATTGTGGGGGAGGAGGAGGGAATGGAAGTTGTTGGGTCATCTCAGAGATCTCTGACACCTGGTCAGAGAGTTTCTCGCAGTAAGGAAGAAGAGGAGGAGGAAGATGAGGATGTGCAGGTTGTGAATAAAAGGTGTAAGACAGGGAGCTGGTCTGAGGATCAGGAAGCCCTTGTTCTTGGTAGTGATAATGAAATAGACAGGGACTCTAACATAGGGTCGCCTGATTGTTTTGCAAGTTTACATAGGAAAGTTGAAGGCCAAAATGTTAATTTCTAAGTTAAGATGGATTTTAAAGCATTTGGTTTTCTTTTCCTAGTTATTATGACTTTGGTTGTAACAACTATTAATGTAAGAAGTATTGAGTCTGAAATTAGGAGAGCTGCAATTTTTGATATTCTTGAGAATGTTAGAAGTGATGTGATATGTTTACAGGAGTGTGCAATAAAGTCAGCACCTTATGCAAATGAGTGGAAGTGTGGGCAGTCCTTCTGGTCCACATGTGCAGAAAACAAAAATGAAGGTGTGGGGATTTTATTGCGAAACAGGGACATTAAAGTTTTAAATTGCCAAATTTTAGTACCTGGTCGTTGTATGGTTTTAATTTTTGAGGTTTTGGGCCAGAGGATGAGAATTTTTAATGTGTATGCTCCAGCAGAAAAACAAGCACGTTTGTCTTTTTTAGAGTCCCTTAAGTTTTTTATCCCTGGTCGTGAAGATACTATTATTGTTGGCGATTTTAACTGCATTAGATCCGTCAATGATCGTGAGAGCTCTGCTGAGGTTAGAACTGATATTACTTCCAATGTTTTAAATCAAATTATTCAAGACTTGCATTTTACTGATGTTGGACTGATGGTTAGCACTGATGAAAGATATACGTACATATCAGATAGTGGCCGCTGTAAATCCCGGATCGATTACATCCTGGTCTCTGATGGGATTAAGGTGGTCCGGTGCAATCAAATGATGTCAACTTTCTCAGACCACAAGATGGTGTCGGCTGAGATAAGTGTCACAGAGTCCCTTCATTTTGGGAGGGGGCTCTGGAAATTAAATGTAAGTCTATTGGAAGATGAGGAAGTAATGGCTGGTTTTAATCATGTGTTTTTATCCTGTGTTTCTAAACAACCTGATTTTAGTAATGTCTTAGTGTGGTGGGAATGGGCTAAAGGAGAGTTTTCTAATTTCTTTAAGATGTTTTGCATAAAGAGAGCACAAGAGAAGAGGAGGAGTGATGAAAGGCTTGTATCCCGGTTAGAGACTCTCTATAAGTTTAAACGTGTTGGTGTGGAGGTGGAGAATGAGATTGTTAAGGTGAAGGGGGAGATGAAAAAAAGGTTGTTGGAAAAGGGAAGAAATATTGTATATAAGTCTAAAGTGCAGCACCTAGAAGAAAATGAGCAGTGTACACGGTATTTCTTTAAAAAATGTTTTAATGCTAAAGGTGTTTTTAAATCTGTTTTTACCCCTACGGGGGAAGTTTTTGGAGAGGAGATGGTGAAGGAGATTGGCAGATTTTATGAGACACTCTTTAGTAATAAGAGCAGAGCCAGTGAGACGGAGATGAATGATTATTGTAATATTTTGGAGAATAATGTTCCTGTTGAAAAAGTAGATTTTTTGATTGATGATGTTAGTGAAGGGGAGATCAAGCAGGCCCTGGATAAGATGGCCAAAGGGAAGACACCAGGCTGTGATGGTCTTCCCGCTGAGTTTTATTCCGCGTTCTGGAATATTTTAAGTAAAGAGTTTACACGGGTGGTGCAATATGTTTTTAACTCAGGTGTTTTAGCTGAATCTATGAAGAAAGGGGTCATAACATTAATTCATAAAAAAGGTGATGGCAGAGATCTTAAAAATTGGAGACCTATAACTTTATTAAATTGTGACTACAAGATAATTGCTAAGATTGTGGCTAATAGACTGAGTGATGTAGTGGACCACCTTGTGGGAGAATACCAAGTTTGTGCAGTACCGAAAAGAAAAATAACAGATAATTTATTGCTTTTAAGAGACTCTATTTATTACAGTAACTTCAACAAGAATGCACTGTTTGTTGAGTCCATAGATTTCGAAAAGGCTTATGATAAGGTTGCACATGATTTTATGTTCATTGCTTTAAAACACTTAGGTATTCCAGAAAAGTTATTATCTGTTATTATGAGTTTTTATCATGGGGTGACAAGTCAGATTTTAGTAAATGGGCATGTGGGGCCTGCTTTTAATGTCCTGTCTGGAGTCAGACAGGGATGCCCACTCTCCCCAATTCTGTTTATATGCGTTATAGAGGGCCTGTTGAAGAATGTGCAGAAAGATAAATGTGTGAGTGGTGTTTTTATTCCAGGTAGTGATGGTAGTAAGTTAAAGGTTTTAAGTTATATGGATGATGTGGTTTTTACTTGTACATCCCAAGCAGATCTCAACAGAGTAAATTTGCATGTGAGGATTTTTTGTTGTGTGGCTGGGATGAATGTGAACTGGGGGAAGTGCCAATTATGCAGTTTTGGGAACCAAGAGAATATAGTAGTGGATGGTGTTAAGGAAAAAGAAGACATTGAAGTGCTAGGAGTGATATTTGACAAAGACCTCAAAGGAAAGAAAAGTTATGAGACTTTGGACAGTAAAATTGAGAAGAAGCTATCCTTCTGGAGGTTAAGGAACTTGTCACTTAAAGGGAAAGTTCTTATCATTAAGTCTGTAATCCTACCGCTTCTCTTGTATACGGCTATGGTGCTTCCTCCAGGAAAGTTATGGACTAGGAGAGTTACAAGGAAGCTTTTTGTGTTCTTCTGGGGGTCTAAGATGGAGAAAATGAGAAGAGAAGAAGTGATGAAGAGTATGAATTTGGGCGGATATAACTTTCCAAACATTGATCTGTTTTTAAAGGTGCACTATTTTCTTTTAATTTTTAAATTGATACAGTGCAATAATAGGGCGGCAGACATGAGTAAATACCTTGCAGGATGGTTGTTTTCCAAGTGGGGCTGGTGTGAGAGGGATTTGAGGAGACCCATAGCACATGTGATACCTACCTTCTATGTGCTCCTCAGGTCTTTCAATGATCAATTTGGTTTGAGCTCTTTAGGTGAACCTGATAAAAAGAAAATAGAACAAGAAATAAGGAAAAATGAGAGATTATATGAAGTACCATTCTGCACTAATGCTCAGTCTGTGAAGATTTGGAAGTTTTTTAAAGTTATTGGACTATCAAACAGACAAAAAGACGTTAGTTGGATGTCCTTTCATGGCTGCCTCCCAACCCGATCTTTTTTAAATGGAAGAGGTTTGAGAATAAGTGACAGATGCCCAAGAGAGGGTTGTGGAGGTAGAGAAGACTTAGTGCACCTTTATTGGGACTGTTTTTATGCAAAAGAATTTTTTATGTTTTTAAAGAGGTTTTTAATCCAACTCACTGGATATAATAGTTTTTCTTTTGAGAAAGTTTTTATTGGTCAAGATCTTAGTAAAAAGGAAGATACACGTACTAATTGGATTCTTTTTTCTGTTTTTAAAGAGGTTTTATGGGACTCACGCAATTTGCTTGTTTTTAAAAATGTTGTTATTTCTCCGAGGGAATTGAAAAGATTGTTTTTAGGAAGGATTTTTACTATCTTTCTACTGGACAAAAAGAGAATTGGTGAAGAAGAAGCGGAGAAAATCTGGATGCATACACGATGGAAGAATTTATAAGAAGTACGTAAAGGAGAAAGCTGTAAGTTTTTGACCAATTTCTGTGATTGTTTTTGACATGTTTTTTTGTTTTGTTGTTTAGTCACTTTTTCTTGGCACTCGGTTCCCTTAGTTAGTTTTTTCCGTATGATGTTTTTTCAGATATTGTTTTAAGTGACGAGTCTTGGTAGGTGACCTGATGATCGTCCAAACAATAGTCTGTAACTGAGGAAAAAAAAAAAAAAAAGAAAAAAAAAAAAAAAAATCTGTTCTTATCAGTTTAATATCTGATACGTCCCCTATCTGGGGACCATATATTAAATGGATTTTTGAGAACGGGGGCCGATTTCGAAGCTTGCTTCCGTCGCCCTATGCATTGACCCGATATGGCAGTATCTTCGGGTACAGTGCACCACCCCCTTACAGGGTTAAAAAGAAAGATTCCTACTTTCATTGCTACCTGCTTGCTGGCTAGCCAGCTAGCCAGCCCTGTGGGCCTTGCTGCTGCTGCAGCCAAAAAACAAAAGGTGGTGCTGCTGCTGCTGCTGCTTCTGCTGCTTCTGCTTCTGCTTGTGTCTGGCCGCTGTTGGAGCGTCCAGGCACAGGACTTCTGCTGCTGCTGACTAAATGGCCTCCTTAATTGGATCATTTGAGTAGCCAGCACACCTGTGCAGGTAGGGCATGACATGATAGGCAGCTGCCTTGATAGCGGGTGGGTGCTGAATGTTCCTAATTGACAAAATAAGATTAATGCTTATGAAGAAATATAAAATCTCATCCCTTCCCCAATATCGCGCCACACCCCTACCCCTTAATTCCCTGGTTGAACTTGATGGACATATGTCTTTTTTCGACCGTACTAACTATGTAACTATGTAACATAACATGGGGGGGGGGGGGGGGGGTCTCCTGGCTGTTCACACAGGTGTGTCATTGCTGTACATTGACCATGCATTGCTTCTGTGGTATTGCAAAGGCAAAGACAAATGCTTCCAGCCATCCATTGCACTAATGGATTGGTCATCAGCTGGCTGTCTATGTCCCGCATCAATATAGACCAAAGTACAGAGGGTTAGGCTATGCTATTGTGCACCTACCTGATGCATCAGAAGGTGCGAGGCCCTTGCTAAATTCTGTGCACAGACTTTGAGATCTATACTTTAGACTGTATCTAAACCTGCTCCAACATGGACTGACATTCTGGCCTACTTTCAGCCGATGCGACTTGTCTGTCGCTGAACAGTCGCTTTTTATGTATTCAGCACCTATGTATAATGTTGTAAAAATGCTCTAGAAGCTAAAGTCGCAGAAATGTCACACATATTTGGCCTGCAACTTTCTGTGCGACAAATTCAGACAGGAAAAATCAGTATAAATCCTTAGAAAATTATCCCCCAGTGTCTCCATCTGCTGGCGGTATTGAATAAGCATTGCTGCACTGATGGGGTATGCATTAGACGAAAAAAAAGAAGAAAAAGAAGAATAATACGCCCAGAAAAGAGGCGAAAAGGAGAAAAACGTAAAAAAACGTGAAAAAAAAGTAAGAGGAAGAGAAGGGAAAAAAAGGTGGAAATGGGTTTAAAAGTGATTTCGGCGGAGAAATATATATATATATATATATATATATATATATATATATATATATATATACGCGCACACACACACATATATATAAACGTATTCTCCGTTGAGATATTGCAGCCGCTGCTGTGTCCAGGCCCAGGAGCCTTAGCACTGTGCTGTGATGTCACTCAATACCACTGACATCACTAGGTGTAAACAACATCTCTCCTTTGCTGTGTATGTGACTATGGAGCTGTTTGGTGATGTCGTCTATTATGGCCTTCATAGAAGCAACAGGAGATTGTTGCATCCATCTAGAACCCTCAGAACTACAGTGCTATGATGTCACTCACTTCCACAGGCCTTGCAGAGTGTAAACAACAACAACCCAGCTTTGTTGTGTATGTAACCATAGGGATTTGTGATGTCACCTAGAACCTTCACAGCAGCGACAGCTTTATGAGGAGCATCAGCACTGCTCTGCCTGAGCAGAACCATCACCGCCATAGGTTGTCAAATAACCCGGGTTTAACCCACACAGGTAAGTCCAATGGGGTGCAGGCATGTCCTCTATGCTTACAGCTTCCCGTGGGTGTTGGTTTGATACCGTTTGGGGACAGCCAAGGAGGCATCTGCAGGCAACAAAGGTAGGTGTGTGCTTGTGTGTGTGTTTCCTATGCAGATCCTAAGCCCAGTGTCACATGCAAGTAGGAGGAGTAAGAAGGGTTCCTGGCAAATCCGGGTTATGGATTGCATTTAAAAAGGCCCCGTGGGAGTGCAATGGGCCCCTGTCTTGCTGCTTAGCAATAATGGTATGGGTTTAGGTTCTGCTGTGTGTACTGGTGGTTGACTGCCCCCCAGCCCAGAGTGTGCATGGAAAATTGTCTGGCAGCCTCCCTGACAGCAAGCAGTGATAGTGCCCATGAAGGGCACCTTGTTGGGCCCGCCCCTTTCACGGTTATCGCTTCTCGGCCTTTTGGCTAAGATCAAGTGTAGTATCTGTTCTTATCAGTTTAATATCTGATACGTCCCCTATCTGGGGACCATATATTAAATGGATTTTTGAGAACGGGGGCCGATTTCGAAGCTTGCTTCCGTCGCCCTATGCATTGACCCGATATGGCAGTATCTTCGGGTACAGTGCACCACCCCCTTACAGGGTTAAAAAGAAAGATTCCTACTTTCATTGCTACCTGCTTGCTGGCTAGCCAGCTAGCCAGCCCTGTGGGCCTTGCTGCTGCTGCAGCCAAAAAACAAAAGGTGGTGCTGCTGCTGCTTCTGCTGCTTCTGCTTCTGCTTGTGTCTGGCCGCTGTTGGAGCGTCCAGGCACAGGACTTCTGCTGCTGCTGACTAAATGGCCTCCTTAATTGGATCATTTGAGTAGCCAGCACACCTGTGCAGGTAGGGCATGACATGATAGGCAGCTGCCTTGATAGCGGGTGGGTGCTGAATGTTCCTAATTGACAAAATAAGATTAATGCTTATGAAGAAATATAAAATCTCATCCCTTCCCCAATATCGCGCCACACCCCTACCCCTTAATTCCCTGGTTGAACTTGATGGACATATGTCTTTTTTCGACCGTACTAACTATGTAACTATGTAACATAACATGGGGGGGGGGGGGGGGTCTCCTGGCTGTTCACACAGGTGTGTCATTGCTGTACATTGACCATGCATTGCTTCTGTGGTATTGCAAAGGCAAAGACAAATGCTTCCAGCCATCCATTGCACTAATGGATTGGTCATCAGCTGGCTGTCTATGTCCCGCATCAATATAGACCAAAGTACAGAGGGTTAGGCTATGCTATTGTGCACCTACCTGATGCATCAGAAGGTGCGAGGCCCTTGCTAAATTCTGTGCACAGACTTTGAGATCTATACTTTAGACTGTATCTAAACCTGCTCCAACATGGACTGACATTCTGGCCTACTTTCAGCCGATGCGACTTGTCTGTCGCTGAACAGTCGCTTTTTATGTATTCAGCACCTATGTATAATGTTGTAAAAATGCTCTAGAAGCTAAAGTCGCAGAAATGTCACACATATTTGGCCTGCAACTTTCTGTGCGACAAATTCAGACAGGAAAAATCAGTATAAATCCTTAGAAAATTATCCCCCAGTGTCTCCATCTGCTGGCGGTATTGAATAAGCATTGCTGCACTGATGGGGTATGCATTAGACGAAAAAAAAGAAGAAAAAGAAGAATAATACGCCCAGAAAAGAGGCGAAAAGGAGAAAAACGTAAAAAAACGTGAAAAAAAAGTAAGAGGAAGAGAAGGGAAAAAAAGGTGGAAATGGGTTTAAAAGTGATTTCGGCGGAGAAATATATATATATATATATATATATATATATATATATATACGCGCACACACACACATATATATAAACGTATTCTCCGTTGAGATATTGCAGCCGCTGCTGTGTCCAGGCCCAGGAGCCTTAGCACTGTGCTGTGATGTCACTCAATACCACTGACATCACTAGGTGTAAACAACATCTCTCCTTTGCTGTGTATGTGACTATGGAGCTGTTTGGTGATGTTGTCTATTATGGCCTTCATAGAAGCAACAGGAGATTGTTGCATCCATCTAGAACCCTCAGAACTACAGTGCTATGATGTCACTCACTTCCACAGGCCTTGCAGAGTGTAAACAACAACAACCCAGCTTTGTTGTGTATGTAACCATAGGGATTTGTGATGTCACCTAGAACCTTCACAGCAGCGACAGCTTTATGAGGAGCATCAGCACTGCTCTGCCTGAGCAGAACCATCACCGCCATAGGTTGTCAAATAACCCGGGTTTAACCCACACAGGTAAGTCCAATGGGGTGCAGGCATGTCCTCTATGCTTACAGCTTCCCGTGGGTGTTGGTTTGATACCGTTTGGGGACAGCCAAGGAGGCATCTGCAGGCAACAAAGGTAGGTGTGTGCTTGTGTGTGTGTTTCCTATGCAGATCCTAAGCCCAGTGTCACATGCAAGTAGGAGGAGTAAGAAGGGTTCCTGGCAAATCCGGGTTATGGATTGCATTTAAAAAGGCCCCGTGGGAGTGCAATGGGCCCCTGTCTTGCTGCTTAGCAATAATGGTATGGGTTTAGGTTCTGCTGTGTGTACTGGTGGTTGACTGCCCCCCAGCCCAGAGTGTGCATGGAAAATTGTCTGGCAGCCTCCCTGACAGCAAGCAGTGATAGTGCCCATGAAGGGCACCTTGTTGGGCCCGCCCCTTTCACGGTTATCGCTTCTAGGCCTTTTGGCTAAGATCAAGTGTAGTATCTGTTCTTATCAGTTTAATATCTGATACGTCCCCTATCTGGGGACCATATATTAAATGGATTTTTGAGAACGGGGGCCGATTTCGAAGCTTGCTTCCGTCGCCCTATGCATTGACCCGATATGGCAGTATCTTCGGGTACAGTGCACCACCCCCTTACAGGGTTAAAAAGAAAGATTCCTACTTTCATTGCTACCTGCTTGCTGGCTAGCCAGCTAGCCAGCCCTGTGGGCCTTGCTGCTGCTGCAGCCAAAAAACAAAAGGTGGTGCTGCTGCTGCTTCTGCTGCTTCTGCTTCTGCTTGTGTCTGGCCGCTGTTGGAGCGTCCAGGCACAGGACTTCTGCTGCTGCTGACTAAATGGCCTCCTTAATTGGATCATTTGAGTAGCCAGCACACCTGTGCAGGTAGGGCATGACATGATAGGCAGCTGCCTTGATAGCGGGTGGGTGCTGAATGTTCCTAATTGACAAAATAAGATTAATGCTTATGAAGAAATATAAAATCTCATCCCTTCCCCAATATCGCGCCACACCCCTACCCCTTAATTCCCTGGTTGAACTTGATGGACATATGTCTTTTTTCGACCGTACTAACTATGTAACTATGTAACATAACATGGGGGGGGGGGGGGGGTCTCCTGGCTGTTCACACAGGTGTGTCATTGCTGTACATTGACCATGCATTGCTTCTGTGGTATTGCAAAGGCAAAGACAAATGCTTCCAGCCATCCATTGCACTAATGGATTGGTCATCAGCTGGCTGTCTATGTCCCGCATCAATATAGACCAAAGTACAGAGGGTTAGGCTATGCTATTGTGCACCTACCTGATGCATCAGAAGGTGCGAGGCCCTTGCTAAATTCTGTGCACAGACTTTGAGATCTATACTTTAGACTGTATCTAAACCTGCTCCAACATGGACTGACATTCTGGCCTACTTTCAGCCGATGCGACTTGTCTGTCGCTGAACAGTCGCTTTTTATGTATTCAGCACCTATGTATAATGTTGTAAAAATGCTCTAGAAGCTAAAGTCGCAGAAATGTCACACATATTTGGCCTGCAACTTTCTGTGCGACAAATTCAGACAGGAAAAATCAGTATAAATCCTTAGAAAATTATCCCCCAGTGTCTCCATCTGCTGGCGGTATTGAATAAGCATTGCTGCACTGATGGGGTATGCATTAGACGAAAAAAAAGAAGAAAAAGAAGAATAATACGCCCAGAAAAGAGGCGAAAAGGAGAAAAACGTAAAAAAACGTGAAAAAAAAGTAAGAGGAAGAGAAGGGAAAAAAAGGTGGAAATGGGTTTAAAAGTGATTTCGGCGGAGAAATATATATATATATATATATATATATATATATATATATATATATATACGCGCACACACACACATATATATAAACGTATTCTCCGTTGAGATATTGCAGCCGCTGCTGTGTCCAGGCCCAGGAGCCTTAGCACTGTGCTGTGATGTCACTCAATACCACTGACATCACTAGGTGTAAACAACATCTCTCCTTTGCTGTGTATGTGACTATGGAGCTGTTTGGTGATGTCGTCTATTATGGCCTTCATAGAAGCAACTGGAGATTGTTGCATACATCTAGAACCCTCAGAACTACAGTGCTATGATGTCACTCACTTCCACAGGCCTTGCAGAGTGTAAACAACAACAACCCAGCTTTGTTGTGTATGTAACCATAGGGATTTGTGATGTCACCTAGAACCTTCACAGCAGCGACAGCTTTATGAGGAGCATCAGCACTGCTCTGCCTGAGCAGAACCATCACCGCCATAGGTTGTCAAATAACCCGGGTTTAACCCACACAGGTAAGTCCAATGGGGTGCAGGCATGTCCTCTATGCTTACAGCTTCCCGTGGGTGTTGGTTTGATACCGTTTGGGGACAGCCAAGGAGGCATCTGCAGGCAACAAAGGTAGGTGTGTGCTTGTGTGTGTGTTTCCTATGCAGATCCTAAGCCCAGTGTCACATGCAAGTAGGAGGAGTAAGAAGGGTTCCTGGCAAATCCGGGTTATGGATTGCATTTAAAAAGGCCCCGTGGGAGTGCAATGGGCCCCTGTCTTGCTGCTTAGCAATAATGGTATGGGTTTAGGTTCTGCTGTGTGTACTGGTGGTTGACTGCCCCCCAGCCCAGAGTGTGCATGGAAAATTGTCTGGCAGCCTCCCTGACAGCAAGCAGTGATAGTGCCCATGAAGGGCACCTTGTTGGGCCCGCCCCTTTCACGGTTATCGCTTCTCGGCCTTTTGGCTAGATCAAGTGTCTGGTCAGGAGGATCCTGGGAGTTTGTCCTACCTTTTCCAAGGGGGGCTGCTACGAGGAACCGAAAAGGCGATCGACAAGATGGGTGTTCGCATCCGTTACCTTACATCCGGTGAAACGCGGATTCGTTTTTCCTTTCGCTTTGATGTTGATGAAGACAAACAAGAACTCGTCCAACTTTCTTATTTTGTGAAAGAAACTCTCTACAAGCTTCTTGGGGTGAAGAAAGAGAACATCGTCTGTCTCAGAGATCCTCGGAAGGGCAGCTTCATCCTAACTCTGGACTCTGCTTATGCATGCCAGAATCTTTTTGAGAAGCTGAAAAGCAATCAAGACCTTGCTGAGCTTGATGGGATCACGGTCACAGTGTTGTATACTGGTGGCGATATTCCTCTAGTTGTGTGTATGCACAATCCCTTTGTGACTGTGTCCCATATTGAGCTCTTTTTGGGGAAATACTGCAGTTCTGTTAAGTATTCCCATAAGGTGATGAATTCAGAAGACCTATGGACGGGGAAACATAAGTTTTTTGTGAAAATGAAGGAGGATGCTACTGGCATTGGAGGGTTGTGTCATCCACCCTCCAACTTTTCTATCGGTCGGGATAAGGGCTATTTGTTTTATCCCGAGATGCCTACTTTTTGTAGGAAATGTAAGAAATTCGGACATACTATGGAAGTTTGCACGGACACTACAGTTCGCTGTGGTCGGTGCAATCAAGAAGGCCATGTTTCTAAGGACTGTGCTAAAATTGTCTGCAACATTTGTGGTGAAGAAGGCCATGCCTTTAAAGATTGCAGTCTCCGTTCCAGTGTAGCTAGATCGTGGGCTGACCGTGTAGCGGGGAGAGTGGGTGTAGTGCAAGCTGAAGTACCACCTGCGAAAGCACCCCAGCGGTCTGAGGCGCCTTCAGAAAAGCCGGCTGTAACTTCTGATGTCGTGGCGGAGCTTATGGACCTTTCTGCTGTGCCTGAGACAGAGGGGAGACCTTCTGTGGAGGGTTCTGGCGGTGGAGGGTCACTAGTGAGCAGTGAAGCCATGGAGGTTGGCGTGAAGGAGATCAAGCGGAAGAAGGAACTCGGAGATGAGCCACAACTTGGCATTAAACGGCTTGTCAAAAAAAGCTCAGACGAATGTGAGGACAGTCAACATGCATGGAGGCCTTCTATAAGATCAGCGTCCGATCCAAAAAATATCAAAGAGTTCGAAAGCCCGGAGTCACCTGTGGGTTTCATATCGGACTCAAACTCCAGTAGCGAATAGCTTCCTTAAAGTGCTCCTCTCTTAATGTGAGAGGTCTAAAGAGCCCTACGAGAAGGGCTGCTTTGTTTAGTTTTTTAGAGACCTTGGACTGTTCTCTGTTCTTTTTACAAGAATGTGGAATTGAACATAGTCCAAATTATGAGGACCTTTGTCGTGGCTGGACTTTGGGACCATCGGTCTGGTCGGGTGACAATCTGAACAGATCTTCAGGTGTTGGGATCTTGTTTAGAGGTTCAGATGTACAAGTTTTGTCCTTCTTAGAAATTATACCTGGTAGAGCACTATTAGTTAATATTAAGTACAATGGCTCGGAGATTAAGCTTTTTAACATCTATGCTTCTCCTGAAAAAAATGTGAGAGCCGACTTGATTAATGATATTCAGGCTTTTATCCCAGGTTCAACACCTATTTTAATGGCTGGAGATTTTAATTGTTGTATGAGTGGTGATCATCGTGAGAGTGGAAGTGTGCATGTCAGAGTGGATAAAACAGAGAAACAGATTAAGTGTATGACTGAGGATTTTAACTTTACCGATGTCTGGAGGAGAAAATACCCAGACGACCCTGGTTACACATGGGAAAATAATGTCTGCAAATCCAGGATTGATTTTATTTTTTTATCGGAAAGTTTTAATCTAGTTGATGTTTCTCTTTTATCGAATATTTTCTCTGATCATAAGTTATTATATGCACATGTCACTTTACCTGGCCTAGAGAAAGGCAGAGGCGTTTGGAAGCTCAACACTACTTTATTAGAGGACATGAAAACAAAAAATGATTTTATTGCTGCTTATAACAAATGGAGATTGCGTCAATCCCAATATAAAAATATTTTGGATTGGTGGGAGGATGTTAAAAAGTGGACTAAACAGTTTTTTATCCGTGTGGGCATCCAAAAGGCTAAGGAGAAAAAGTTATGGTTTAAAATGTTAAACACTAAAATCCAAACATATTATAAACTAAAGCAAGCCGGGCTTGAGATGGATGATGTTATTGCTCAGACAAAGAATGAAATAAAAAATGCCATTAGTCAAAAAGGAAAAGAAATGATTTTTAACAGCAAGGTGCAATGTCTGGAGAATGATGAAAAGTGTTCGAGATTCTTTTTTAAGAAGGTGGTGGGAAAGAAAGAAATGATATCTGTAATTGAAGGGAAGATAACTAATGAAGAGATGTTGCGAGAAGCACAAGTATTTTATCAGGAGCTTTTTAATAAAAAAGATATTGATATTTCAATTACTAATGATGTTTTAGATACCTTAGATTCAAAACTTGACAAAACTGACCAAGAGAGCCTTTGTGATGAAATCTTTTTACCTGAACTTTTAAGCACTTTTAAGAGTTTTTTAAATGGTAAAACACCTGGTTCGGATGGGTTGCCAGTTGAATTTTATCTGTGTTTTTGGTCCATTTTAAAAGATGATCTTTTAGGTATTTTTAACTGTGCTTTTAAATCTGAGATTTTACCTGCGTCCTGGAGAGATGGTGTTGTTACTCTGATTTTTAAAAAAGGAGACATCTCTAAATTAGAAAATTGGAGGCCTATTACCCTGCTAAATACAGACTATAAGGTTTTAGCAAAAATTTTAGCAAATAGGCTCAAGCAGGTAATTGCTAAGGTTATACACAGTGACCAAGTATGCGGAGTACCTGGAAGGAAAATAAGTGATCATCTAAACCTTGTAAAAGATGTTTTATGGTATCAGAAACAATGTGATCAGAAATTGGCAATTTTATCCTTGGATTTTCAAAAGGCTTATGACCGTGTTTCTCATGATTTTTTATGGTTGGTTTTAAAGAAAATGAATTTTCCTGATTTTATTGTTGGAAAAATTGCACTTTTATATAAAAACTGTTTTAGTCGTATTTTAATTAACGGTTTTTTATCCCAAGAGGTATGTTTACAGTCTGGGGTGAAACAGGGGTGCCCCCTATCACCCATTCTTTTCATATGTGCAATAGAACCTCTGTTGAATGTTTTGAGAAAAGATAAGCTCATTAGAGGAGTGCCAATCCCTGGAAGTGGAGGACAGAGCGTAAAGACGATAGCATACATGGATGATGTTAATATTCTATGTTCAGATGAACCATCCCTGAAACGTGCTATCAGACAGACAGAATTTTTTTGTGAGGGCTCTGGCTTCAAATTAAATAAAAATAAATGTGATTGCTTTGCAATAGGGAATTGGGGCAATACGGAGGTGAATGTGCAATATGATAAAATCAAAATCTTGGGTGTCATCTTTGACAATGAAAATAATGGAGAGGAAAGCTGGTCCATCGTCAAAGAGAAAGTGCAAAAGAAAATAAGTTTTTGGAAAATGAGGAAATTAACAATAGAAGGAAAAGTACTGATAATGAAAGCTTTGTTGCTACCTATCATGCTATATTTAAGCTTGGTTTTCCCACCGAGTGAACGCACCTTAAAGTTTTTAAACAAGATTTGCTTTCATTTTTTATGGGGGTCTAAAATGGATAAACTCAGGAGAGATGTAATGATGAAGACAAAGAAATTGGGGGGTAAGGATGTGCCTGATTTAAAAAGGTTTTTATATATTCACTTTTTTTCTATGTGTTTTAATGGCTTGCAAAGAAACTGTTATTGGTCTTATTTTTTAAAATATGCTGCAGGTCACATTTTTAGAAAAAGAAAGTGGATAACCTTACCTTTAACGTCCCCAATCTTATTTATTCCCCCAGCGCACTATGTGGTTTTAGAAAAGATTATTCGTATTTATGGCATTGCTAATTTTAGTCAAGAAATTTGTAGTAATGTACGAAAATTAGTTCCTGAAATCAGGAAGATAGAACAGATTTGCTTAATATCTAATTATTCCACTGAGAAATCTCTAAGAGTTTGGAGGATGGTGAATATGGGATTCTTATCTAATGACTTAAAAGATCTGGCCTGGCAGATAGCACATCAATGTTTGCCTACCAGAGAATTCCAACACAGAAGAGGATTGTGTCGTAGTGCAAAGTGCCCGAGAATGGGGTGTCCTAGTGAGGAAACAGTTTTACACCTTTTTTGGAACTGTTTTTACGCCCAAGAGATATGGCATTTGATAGGACCCTTACTAAAATTCATTTCTGATCTTAATTTTTTAAATCATGAAGTTATTTTATATGGATTTTATAATGTTTTATCTGTGGAGAAGTCTCGGGTTTTGTGGATTAGTATAAATTGTATTAAAATTGCACTATGGAAGACGAGGAATATTCTTCTTTTTAAAAGAGACACTATTACCTCTAAAGATTGTGTTCGCCTAGCTCTTAGTGAGATGTATGTTTTCTATTTATTGGATAAAAAAAGATTAGGTCACAAAGAGGCTAAAAGTCTTTGGAATCTACATCTGTGGAATATGCTTTTAGCAGACTAAGTGTAATCTGGACTGCGTAAGGTCTTTTAGTCTAAGAATATTATATCTAAAAGTAAAAAATCTGTTCTTATCAGTTTAATATCTGATACGTCCCCTATCTGGGGACCATATATTAAATGGATTTTTGAGAACGGGGGCCGATTTCGAAGCTTGCTTCCGTCGCCCTATGCATTGACCCGATATGGCAGTATCTTCGGGTACAGTGCACCACCCCCTTACAGGGTTAAAAAGAAAGATTCCTACTTTCATTGCTACCTGCTTGCTGGCTAGCCAGCTAGCCAGCCCTGTGGGCCTTGCTGCTGCTGCAGCCAAAAAACAAAAGGTGGTGCTGCTGCTGCTTCTGCTGCTTCTGCTTCTGCTTGTGTCTGGCCGCTGTTGGAGCGTCCAGGCACAGGACTTCTGCTGCTGCTGACTAAATGGCCTCCTTAATTGGATCATTTGAGTAGCCAGCACACCTGTGCAGGTAGGGCATGACATGATAGGCAGCTGCCTTGATAGCGGGTGGGTGCTGAATGTTCCTAATTGACAAAATAAGATTAATGCTTATGAAGAAATATAAAATCTCATCCCTTCCCCAATATCGCGCCACACCCCTACCCCTTAATTCCCTGGTTGAACTTGATGGACATATGTCTTTTTTCGACCGTACTAACTATGTAACTATGTAACATAACATGGGGGGGGGGGGGGGGGGTCTCCTGGCTGTTCACACAGGTGTGTCATTGCTGTACATTGACCATGCATTGCTTCTGTGGTATTGCAAAGGCAAAGACAAATGCTTCCAGCCATCCATTGCACTAATGGATTGGTCATCAGCTGGCTGTCTATGTACCGCATCAATATAGACCAAAGTACAGAGGGTTAGGCTATGCTATTGTGCACCTACCTGATGCATCAGAAGGTGCGAGGCCCTTGCTAAATTCTGTGCACAGACTTTGAGATCTATACTTTAGACTGTATCTAAACCTGCTCCAACATGGACTGACATTCTGGCCTACTTTCAGCCGATGCGACTTGTCTGTCGCTGAACAGTCGCTTTTTATGTATTCAGCACCTATGTATAATGTTGTAAAAATGCTCTAGAAGCTAAAGTCGCAGAAATGTCACACATATTTGGCCTGCAACTTTCTGTGCGACAAATTCAGACAGGAAAAATCAGTATAAATCCTTAGAAAATTATCCCCCAGTGTCTCCATCTGCTGGCGGTATTGAATAAGCATTGCTGCACTGATGGGGTATGCATTAGACGAAAAAAAAGAAGAAAAAGAAGAATAATACGCCCAGAAAAGAGGCGAAAAGGAGAAAAACGTAAAAAAACGTGAAAAAAAAGTAAGAGGAAGAGAAGGGAAAAAAAGGTGGAAATGGGTTTAAAAGTGATTTCGGCGGAGAAATATATATATATATATATATATATATATATACGCGCACACACACACATATATATAAACGTATTCTCCGTTGAGATATTGCAGCCGCTGCTGTGTCCAGGCCCAGGAGCCTTAGCACTGTGCTGTGATGTCACTCAATACCACTGACATCACTAGGTGTAAACAACATCTCTCCTTTGCTGTGTATGTGACTATGGAGCTGTTTGGTGATGTTGTCTATTATGGCCTTCATAGAAGCAACAGGAGATTGTTGCATCCATCTAGAACCCTCAGAACTACAGTGCTATGATGTCACTCACTTCCACAGGCCTTGCAGAGTGTAAACAACAACAACCCAGCTTTGTTGTGTATGTAACCATAGGGATTTGTGATGTCACCTAGAACCTTCACAGCAGCGACAGCTTTATGAGGAGCATCAGCACTGCTCTGCCTGAGCAGAACCATCACCGCCATAGGTTGTCAAATAACCCGGGTTTAACCCACACAGGTAAGTCCAATGGGGTGCAGGCATGTCCTCTATGCTTACAGCTTCCCGTGGGTGTTGGTTTGATACCGTTTGGGGACAGCCAAGGAGGCATCTGCAGGCAACAAAGGTAGGTGTGTGCTTGTGTGTGTGTTTCCTATGCAGATCCTAAGCCCAGTGTCACATGCAAGTAGGAGGAGTAAGAAGGGTTCCTGGCAAATCCGGGTTATGGATTGCATTTAAAAAGGCCCCGTGGGAGTGCAATGGGCCCCTGTCTTGCTGCTTAGCAATAATGGTATGGGTTTAGGTTCTGCTGTGTGTACTGGTGGTTGACTGCCCCCCAGCCCAGAGTGTGCATGGAAAATTGTCTGGCAGCCTCCCTGACAGCAAGCAGTGATAGTGCCCATGAAGGGCACCTTGTTGGGCCCGCCCCTTTCACGGTTATCGCTTCTAGGCCTTTTGGCTAAGATCAAGTGTAGTATCTGTTCTTATCAGTTTAATATCTGATACGTCCCCTATCTGGGGACCATATATTAAATGGATTTTTGAGAACGGGGGCCGATTTCGAAGCTTGCTTCCGTCGCCCTATGCATTGACCCGATATGGCAGTATCTTCGGGTACAGTGCACCACCCCCTTACAGGGTTAAAAAGAAAGATTCCTACTTTCATTGCTACCTGCTTGCTGGCTAGCCAGCTAGCCAGCCCTGTGGGCCTTGCTGCTGCTGCAGCCAAAAAACAAAAGGTGGTGCTGCTGCTGCTTCTGCTGCTTCTGCTTCTGCTTGTGTCTGGCCGCTGTTGGAGCGTCCAGGCACAGGACTTCTGCTGCTGCTGACTAAATGGCCTCCTTAATTGGATCATTTGAGTAGCCAGCACACCTGTGCAGGTAGGGCATGACATGATAGGCAGCTGCCTTGATAGCGGGTGGGTGCTGAATGTTCCTAATTGACAAAATAAGATTAATGCTTATGAAGAAATATAAAATCTCATCCCTTCCCCAATATCGCGCCACACCCCTACCCCTTAATTCCCTGGTTGAACTTGATGGACATATGTCTTTTTTCGACCGTACTAACTATGTAACTATGTAACATAACATGGGGGGGGGGGGGGGGGTCTCCTGGCTGTTCACACAGGTGTGTCATTGCTGTACATTGACCATGCATTGCTTCTGTGGTATTGCAAAGGCAAAGACAAATGCTTCCAGCCATCCATTGCACTAATGGATTGGTCATCAGCTGGCTGTCTATGTCCCGCATCAATATAGACCAAAGTACAGAGGGTTAGGCTATGCTATTGTGCACCTACCTGATGCATCAGAAGGTGCGAGGCCCTTGCTAAATTCTGTGCACAGACTTTGAGATCTATACTTTAGACTGTATCTAAACCTGCTCCAACATGGACTGACATTCTGGCCTACTTTCAGCCGATGCGACTTGTCTGTCGCTGAACAGTCGCTTTTTATGTATTCAGCACCTATGTATAATGTTGTAAAAATGCTCTAGAAGCTAAAGTCGCAGAAATGTCACACATATTTGGCCTGCAACTTTCTGTGCGACAAATTCAGACAGGAAAAATCAGTATAAATCCTTAGAAAATTATCCCCCAGTGTCTCCATCTGCTGGCGGTATTGAATAAGCATTGCTGCACTGATGGGGTATGCATTAGACGAAAAAAAAGAAGAAAAAGAAGAATAATACGCCCAGAAAAGAGGCGAAAAGGAGAAAAACGTAAAAAAATGTGAAAAAAAAGTAAGAGGAAGAGAAGGGAAAAAAAGGTGGAAATGGGTTTAAAAGTGATTTCGGCGGAGAAATATATATATATATATATATATATATATATATATATATATATATATATATATATACGCGCACACACACACATATATATAAACGTATTCTCCGTTGAGATATTGCAGCCGCTGCTGTGTCCAGGCCCAGGAGCCTTAGCACTGTGCTGTGATGTCACTCAATACCACTGACATCACTAGGTGTAAACAACATCTCTCCTTTGCTGTGTATGTGACTATGGAGCTGTTTGGTGATGTCGTCTATTATGGCCTTCATAGAAGCAACTGGAGATTGTTGCATACATCTAGAACCCTCAGAACTACAGTGCTATGATGTCACTCACTTCCACAGGCCTTGCAGAGTGTAAACAACAACAACCCAGCTTTGTTGTGTATGTAACCATAGGGATTTGTGATGTCACCTAGAACCTTCACAGCAGCGACAGCTTTATGAGGAGCATCAGCACTGCTCTGCCTGAGCAGAACCATCACCGCCATAGGTTGTCAAATAACCCGGGTTTAACCCACACAGGTAAGTCCAATGGGGTGCAGGCATGTCCTCTATGCTTACAGCTTCCCGTGGGTGTTGGTTTGATACCGTTTGGGGACAGCCAAGGAGGCATCTGCAGGCAACAAAGGTAGGTGTGTGCTTGTGTGTGTGTTTCCTATGCAGATCCTAAGCCCAGTGTCACATGCAAGTAGGAGGAGTAAGAAGGGTTCCTGGCAAATCCGGGTTATGGATTGCATTTAAAAAGGCCCCGTGGGAGTGCAATGGGCCCCTGTCTTGCTGCTTAGCAATAATGGTATGGGTTTAGGTTCTGCTGTGTGTACTGGTGGTTGACTGCCCCCCAGCCCAGAGTGTGCATGGAAAATTGTCTGGCAGCCTCCCTGACAGCAAGCAGTGATAGTGCCCATGAAGGGCACCTTGTTGGGCCCGCCCCTTTCACGGTTATCGCTTCTCGGCCTTTTGGCTAAGATCAAGTGTAGTATCTGTTCTTATCAGTTTAATATCTGATACGTCCCCTATCTGGGGACCATATATTAAATGGATTTTTGAGAACGGGGGCCGATTTCGAAGCTTGCTTCCGTCGCCCTATGCATTGACCCGATATGGCAGTATCTTCGGGTACAGTGCACCACCCCCTTACAGGGTTAAAAAGAAAGATTCCTACTTTCATTGCTACCTGCTTGCTGGCTAGCCAGCTAGCCAGCCCTGTGGGCCTTGCTGCTGCTGCAGCCAAAAAACAAAAGGTGGTGCTGCTGCTACTTCTGCTGCTTCTGCTTCTGCTTGTGTCTGGCCGCTGTTGGAGCGTCCAGGCACAGGACTTCTGCTGCTGCTGACTAAATGGCCTCCTTAATTGGATCATTTGAGTAGCCAGCACACCTGTGCAGGTAGGGCATGACATGATAGGCAGCTGCCTTGATAGCGGGTGGGTGCTGAATGTTCCTAATTGACAAAATAAGATTAATGCTTATGAAGAAATATAAAATCTCATCCCTTCCCCAATATCGCGCCACACCCCTACCCCTTAATTCCCTGGTTGAACTTGATGGACATATGTCTTTTTTCGACCGTACTAACTATGTAACTATGTAACATAACATGGGGGGGGGGGGGGTCTCCTGGCTGTTCACACAGGTGTGTCATTGCTGTACATTGACCATGCATTGCTTCTGTGGTATTTCAAAGGCAAAGACAAATGCTTCCAGCCATCCATTGCACTAATGGATTGGTCATCAGCTGGCTGTCTATGTCCCGCATCAATATAGACCAAAGTACAGAGGGTTAGGCTATGCTATTGTGCACCTACCTGATGCATCAGAAGGTGCGAGGCCCTTGCTAAATTCTGTGCACAGACTTTGAGATCTATACTTTAGACTGTATCTAAACCTGCTCCAACATGGACTGACATTCTGGCCTACTTTCAGCCGATGCGACTTGTCTGTCGCTGAACAGTCGCTTTTTATGTATTCAGCACCTATGTATAATGTTGTAAAAATGCTCTAGAAGCTAAAGTCGCAGAAATGTCACACATATTTGGCCTGCAACTTTCTGTGCGACAAATTCAGACAGGAAAAATCAGTATAAATCCTTAGAAAATTATCCCCCAGTGTCTCCATCTGCTGGCGGTATTGAATAAGCATTGCTGCACTGATGGGGTATGCATTAGACGAAAAAAAAGAAGAAAAAGAAGAATAATACGCCCAGAAAAGAGGCGAAAAGGAGAAAAACGTAAAAAAACGTGAAAAAAAAGTAAGAGGAAGAGAAGGGAAAAAAAGGTGGAAATGGGTTTAAAAGTGATTTCGGCGGAGAAATATATATATATATATATATATATATATATATATATATATATATACGCGCACACACACACATATATATATAAACGTATTCTCCGTTGAGATATTGCAGCCGCTGCTGTGTCCAGGCCCAGGAGCCTTAGCACTGTGCTGTGATGTCACTCAATACCACTGACATCACTAGGTGTAAACAACATCTCTCCTTTGCTGTGTATGTGACTATGGAGCTGTTTGGTGATGTCGTCTATTATGGCCTTCATAGAAGCAACAGGAGATTGTTGCATCCATCTAGAACCCTCAGAACTACAGTGCTATGATGTCACTCACTTCCACAGGCCTTGCAGAGTGTAAACAACAACAACCCAGCTTTGTTGTGTATGTAACCATAGGGATTTGTGATGTCACCTAGAACCTTCACAGCAGCGACAGCTTTATGAGGAGCATCAGCACTGCTCTGCCTGAGCAGAACCATCACCGCCATAGGTTGTCAAATAACCCGGGTTTAACCCACACAGGTAAGTCCAATGGGGTGCAGGCATGTCCTCTATGCTTACAGCTTCCCGTGGGTGTTGGTTTGATACCGTTTGGGGACAGCCAAGGAGGCATCTGCAGGCAACAAAGGTAGGTGTGTGCTTGTGTGTGTGTTTCCTATGCAGATCCTAAGCCCAGTGTCACATGCAAGTAGGAGGAGTAAGAAGGGTTCCTGGCAAATCCGGGTTATGGATTGCATTTAAAAAGGCCCCGTGGGAGTGCAATGGGCCCCTGTCTTGCTGCTTAGCAATAATGGTATGGGTTTAGGTTCTGCTGTGTGTACTGGTGGTTGACTGCCCCCCAGCCCAGAGTGTGCATGGAAAATTGTCTGGCAGCCTCCCTGACAGCAAGCAGTGATAGTGCCCATGAAGGGCACCTTGTTGGGCCCGCCCCTTTCACGGTTATCGCTTCTCGGCCTTTTGGCTAAGATCAAGTGTAGTATCTGTTCTTATCAGTTTAATATCTGATACGTCCCCTATCTGGGGACCATATATTAAATGGATTTTTGAGAACGGGGGCCGATTTCGAAGCTTGCTTCCGTCGCCCTATGCATTGACCCGATATGGCAGTATCTTCGGGTACAGTGCACCACCCCCTTACAGGGTTAAAAAGAAAGATTCCTACTTTCATTGCTACCTGCTTGCTGGCTAGCCAGCTAGCCAGCCCTGTGGGCCTTGCTGCTGCTGCAGCCAAAAAACAAAAGGTGGTGCTGCTGCTGCTTCTGCTGCTTCTGCTGCTTCTGCTTCTGCTTGTGTCTGGCCGCTGTTGGAGCGTCCAGGCACAGGACTTCTGCTGCTGCTGACTAAATGGCCTCCTTAATTGGATCATTTGAGTAGCCAGCACACCTGTGCAGGTAGGGCATGACATAATAGGCAGCTGCCTTGATAGCGGGTGGGTGCTGAATGTTCCTAATTGACAAAATAAGATTAATGCTTATGAAGAAATATAAAATCTCATCCCTTCCCCAATATCGCGCCACACCCCTACCCCTTAATTCCCTGGTTGAACTTGATGGACATATGTCTTTTTTCGACCGTACTAACTATGTAACTATGTAACATAACATGGGGGGGGGGGGGGGTCTCCTGGCTGTTCACACAGGTGTGTCATTGCTGTACATTGACCATGCATTGCTTCTGTGGTATTGCAAAGGCAAAGACAAATGCTTCCAGCCATCCATTGCACTAATGGATTGGTCATCAGCTGGCTGTCTATGTCCCGCATCAATATAGACCAAAGTACAGAGGGTTAGGCTATGCTATTGTGCACCTACCTGATGCATCAGAAGGTGCGAGGCCCTTGCTAAATTCTGTGCACAGACTTTGAGATCTATACTTTAGACTGTATCTAAACCTGCTCCAACATGGACTGACATTCTGGCCTACTTTCAGCCGATGCGACTTGTCTGTCGCTGAACAGTCGCTTTTTATGTATTCAGCACCTATGTATAATGTTGTAAAAATGCTCTAGAAGCTAAAGTCGCAGAAATGTCACACATATTTGGCCTGCAACTTTCTGTGCGACAAATTCAGACAGGAAAAATCAGTATAAATCCTTAGAAAATTATCCCCCAGTGTCTCCATCTGCTGGCGGTATTGAATAAGCATTGCTGCACTGATGGGGTATGCATTAGACGAAAAAAAAGAAGAAAAAGAAGAATAATACGCCCAGAAAAGAGGCGAAAAGGAGAAAAACGTAAAAAAACGTGAAAAAAAAGTAAGAGGAAGAGAAGGGAAAAAAAGGTGGAAATGGGTTTAAAAGTGATTTCGGCGGAGAAATATATATATATATATATATATATATATATATATATATATATACGCGCACACACACACATATATATAAACGTATTCTCCGTTGAGATATTGCAGCCGCTGCTGTGTCCAGGCCCAGGAGCCTTAGCACTGTGCTGTGATGTCACTCAATACCACTGACATCACTAGGTGTAAACAACATCTCTCCTTTGCTGTGTATGTGACTATGGAGCTGTTTGGTGATGTCGTCTATTATGGCCTTCATAGAAGCAACAGGAGATTGTTGCATCCATCTAGAACCCTCAGAACTACAGTGCTATGATGTCACTCACTTCCACAGGCCTTGCAGAGTGTAAACAACAACAACCCAGCTTTGTTGTGTATGTAACCATAGGGATTTGTGATGTCACCTAGAACCTTCACAGCAGCGACAGCTTTATGAGGAGCATCAGCACTGCTCTGCCTGAGCAGAACCATCACCGCCATAGGTTGTCAAATAACCCGGGTTTAACCCACACAGGTAAGTCCAATGGGGTGCAGGCATGTCCTCTATGCTTACAGCTTCCCGTGGGTGTTGGTTTGATACCGTTTGGGGACAGCCAAGGAGGCATCTGCAGGCAACAAAGGTAGGTGTGTGCTTGTGTGTGTGTTTCCTATGCAGATCCTAAGCCCAGTGTCACATGCAAGTAGGAGGAGTAAGAAGGGTTCCTGGCAAATCCGGGTTATGGATTGCATTTAAAAAGGCCCCGTGGGAGTGCAATGGGCCCCTGTCTTGCTGCTTAGCAATAATGGTATGGGTTTAGGTTCTGCTGTGTGTACTGGTGGTTGACTGCCCCCCAGCCCAGAGTGTGCATGGAAAATTGTCTGGCAGCCTCCCTGACAGCAAGCAGTGATAGTGCCCATGAAGGGCACCTTGTTGGGCCCGCCCCTTTCACGGTTATCGCTTCTCGGCCTTTTGGCTAAGATCAAGTGTAGTATCTGTTCTTATCAGTTTAATATCTGATACGTCCCCTATCTGGGGACCATATATTAAATGGATTTTTGAGAACGGGGGCCGATTTCGAAGCTTGCTTCTGTCGCCCTATGCATTGACCCGATATGGCAGTATCTTCGGGTACAGTGCACCACCCCCTTACAGGGTTAAAAAGAAAGATTCCTACTTTCATTGCTACCTGCTTGCTGGCTAGCCAGCTAGCCAGCCCTGTGGGCCTTGCTGCTGCTGCAGCCAAAAAACAAAAGGTGGTGCTGCTGCTGCTTCTGCTGCTTCTGCTTCTGCTTGTGTCTGGCCGCTGTTGGAGCGTCCAGGCACAGGACTTCTGCTGCTGCTGACTAAATGGCCTCCTTAATTGGATCATTTGAGTAGCCAGCACACCTGTGCAGGTAGGGCATGACATGATAGGCAGCTGCCTTGATAGCGGGTGGGTGCTGAATGTTCCTAATTGACAAAATAAGATTAATGCTTATGAAGAAATATAAAATCTCATCCCTTCCCCAATATCGCGCCACACCCCTACCCCTTAATTCCCTGGTTGAACTTGATGGACATATGTCTTTTTTCGACCGTACTAACTATGTAACTATGTAACATAACATGGGGGGGGGGGGGTCTCCTGGCTGTTCACACAGGTGTGTCATTGCTGTACATTGACCATGCATTGCTTCTGTGGTATTGCAAAGGCAAAGACAAATGCTTCCAGCCATCCATTGCACTAATGGATTGGTCATCAGCTGGCTGTCTATGTCCCGCATCAATATAGACCAAAGTACAGAGGGTTAGGCTATGCTATTGTGCACCTACCTGATGCATCAGAAGGTGCGAGGCCCTTGCTAAATTCTGTGCACAGACTTTGAGATCTATACTTTAGACTGTATCTAAACCTGCTCCAACATGGACTGACATTCTGGCCTACTTTCAGCCGATGCGACTTGTCTGTCGCTGAACAGTCGCTTTTTATGTATTCAGCACCTATGTATAATGTTGTAAAAATGCTCTAGAAGCTAAAGTCGCAGAAATGTCACACATATTTGGCCTGCAACTTTCTGTGCGACAAATTCAGACAGGAAAAATCAGTATAAATCCTTCGAAAATTATCCCCCAGTGTCTCCATCTGCTGGCGGTATTGAATAAGCATTGCTGCACTGATGGGGTATGCATTAGACGAAAAAAAAGAAGAAAAAGAAGAATAATACGCCCAGAAAAGAGGCGAAAAGGAGAAAAACGTAAAAAAACGTGAAAAAAAAGTAAGAGGAAGAGAAGGGAAAAAAAGGTGGAAATGGGTTTAAAAGTGATTTCGGCGGAGAAATATATATATATATATATATATATATATATATTTATATATACGCGCACACACACACATATATATAAACGTATTCTCCGTTGAGATATTGCAGCCGCTGCTGTGTCCAGGCCCAGGAGCCTTAGCACTGTGCTGTGATGTCACTCAATACCACTGACATCACTAGGTGTAAACAACATCTCTCCTTTGCTGTGTATGTGACTATGGAGCTGTTTGGTGATGTCGTCTATTATGGCCTTCATAGAAGCAACAGGAGATTGTTGCATCCATCTAGAACCCTCAGAACTACAGTGCTATGATGTCACTCACTTCCACAGGCCTTGCAGAGTGTAAACAACAACAACCCAGCTTTGTTGTGTATGTAACCATAGGGATTTGTGATGTCACCTAGAACCTTCACAGCAGCGACAGCTTTATGAGGAGCATCAGCACTGCTCTGCCTGAGCAGAACCATCACCGCCATAGGTTGTCAAATAACCCGGGTTTAACCCACACAGGTAAGTCCAATGGGGTGCAGGCATGTCCTCTATGCTTACAGCTTCCCGTGGGTGTTGGTTTGATACCGTTTGGGGACAGCCAAGGAGGCATCTGCAGGCAACAAAGGTAGGTGTGTGCTTGTGTGTGTTTCCTATGCAGATCCTAAGCCCAGTGTCACATGCAAGTAGGAGGAGTAAGAAGGGTTCCTGGCAAATCCGGGTTATGGATTGCATTTAAAAAGGCCCCGTGGGAGTGCAATGGGCCCCTGTCTTGCTGCTTAGCAATAATGGTATGGGTTTAGGTTCTGCTGTGTGTACTGGTGGTTGACTGCCCCCCAGCCCAGAGTGTGCATGGAAAATTGTCTGGCAGCCTCCCTGACAGCAAGCAGTGATAGTGCCCATGAAGGGCACCTTGTTGGGCCCGCCCCTTTCACGGTTATCGCTTCTCGGCCTTTTGGCTAAGATCGGGGTTTATTGCCTCGGTCGGCGCTGAGGGTGCGAGTGAACTGCGCCGCGACTAGCTGCGTAGGTGATCAAGACTGTGGTACTCGTTACCGACAGATTTGGAAAGATGGCTGGATCCAACATGTCTGCAGTGGAGAAGACCGTACGCATCAAGGTGCTAACCACGGATCGTCTAAGAAACAGCATTGAATACATCGGCCATACCATTGTGGAGCGACTGGCAGGATTTTCCTTGAGCGACCTCTTTTGTGTCCAGGAGAACAAGCGCCAAGGTATTTATGACGTGTCCTTCTTATATGATGCTGACTGCCAGAACTTTTATGAGTGCTTAAAACGGAACAGTGGAAGTGAGGTTTTGCGGGATGTGTCCTTTTATCCCCTTTTTGAAATGGGGACAAAGACTTTGTTTATCCACATGTACAATCCGTTTGTTGATGTCTCTATGATTAAGAACTTCTTGAGCATCTATTGTGAGTCTATTGCTGGTGGTACTAAGCAGACAAGCAGCATTGGTGTATTTAATGGCACGTATAAGTTCTTTGTGAAGTTGCGGCTTGATGGAGATTGCATTGGAGGCGTTAAGCACCCTCCGGCGAACTTTACCATTGCTGGTTTCAGAGGTTATCTCTATTACTACGGACAGCCATCTTTCTGTAGAAATTGTCTATTGTTTGGACATGTGAAGGAGGCCTGCCCTGGCAGTAAGAAATGCAGGAACTGTAAGCAACCGGGGCATGAGGCGGGTGCATGTCCACACCCGAGGACCTGTGACCTATGTGGGGAAGCTGGCCATGTGTACAAGAACTGTCCAGTGTTGAAGAGGAGGGAGGAGGAGAGGAGAATGGAAGAGGAAATGGTGGAGAGGAGGAGGGCAGCTGCAGCTGCGGCTGCAGTGGTTCCTGCAAGAGAGAGCGTTATTATTGGAGAGGTACAGAGTCCTGTGGTGGTAGAGGAGCAAGTGAAGGTGGTGGAGGAGCAAGTGGTGGTGGAGGAGGAGCAAATGGCGGTGCAAGTGGAAGAAGGGGAGATTGAGGATGCTCCCAGTCCCCCGGCTGAGGAGTCGCCGCAAATTGAAGAGTGGTCTTCTTCTGAGGGTGAAGACCGTGAGGAGAGACATAGAGAGAGAGAGGATGACTTTGATCTTTTTCGTCCCCCCAAGAAGACGGCTAGGAAGCTTTCTGGTGGACAGATGGAGTCGACGCTGGTGGCTACGGACAATCGGTATCAACCGCTATCTGAGAGCGACATGGATGCGTGCTCTGCGGGAGAAGCTTCTCCCACACCGCTGAGGAAAGCTACCTAAATAACTTTCTTCTTTTCTGTCAAATTCTTCCTTAGGGTTGTTAAGATGGTGGTATGTCTTTTTTAGTCGGTTCTATAAACGTTAGAGTCTTTAGAAGTAAAGTCAGAAGGACAGTAATTTTGGAGGACTTGGCAGGGAAAAAAGCGGACATTATTTGTTTGCAGGAATGTGGGCTAAATGATATTCCGGGGAAGGGAGAATGGGCTTATGGTCCTGCTGTTTGGTCGGTGTCTGGGCATAATAGGAATGATGGGGTAGGGGTGCTTTTTAAGAGCTTTAAGTTTGAAGTTTGTAGTTATGTGGTAATAGAGGAGGGGAGGTGTATCATGGTGGAGGTTAAGGTGCAGGGGGTTAAATTTAGGTTGATAAATGTGTATGCGCCGGTAAGGAGGGAGGAGCGGGTGGGGTTGTTGGAGGTAATTAAGAGGTTTCTGCCGGGTAAAATACCTTTGGTGTGGGTGGGGGATTTCAATTGTGAAATTGAGGGGAATGTGGATGTATCTGGGAATATTCTTAAAAGTATGGTGTGTGACTTTAAGTTAAAGGATGTGGCTGAAGCGTGTGGAGTGTGTCCTTTGTTAGATACATATTATTCTGATAGTGGAAGTCATAGTTCCAGACTTGATATGTGTTTTGTGTCTAAGGGTGTGTTATGTAAGAATTATATGCAAGAAAAAGTAGGATATTCAGATCATGAGTATGTGTGTTGTGAGTTAGTATTGGATGCAGATTGTGTGAGTGGGAGGGGTGTATGGAAATTAAATGTTAAATTGTTGGAAGTGGAAGGAGTGTATGATAGATATGTTAATAAGTATAGGGGTTGGTGTAAGGAAAAGAATGATTTTCCTGATATATTGTGTTGGTGGGAATGGGTTAAGGGTCAAACAAAAGTTTTCTTTAAAAGAGAGGGATATAAGCGGAATGCTGGGAGGAAGAAGAAGTATGAATGGTTGAATAAAAGATTGGTGTTTCTCAATAAGTTAAAGAAGTATGGCTGGAGTGTGGGTGAGCAGATTGAGGTTGTGAAGAGTGATCTAAAAAATTGGTTGAATGAGAAAGGTAAAGAGTTGATGTATCAAGCAAAATTTGATAAGTTAGAGAAAGATGAGAAATGTTCGAGATATTTCTTTAAAAAAGTTATTGGGAAGAGAGAGGATATGGTAAGAGTGTATGATGATGATGGCTGTCTGGTTAAAGGTAAAGCTGTGTTGGGAGTGGTTAAAATTTTTTATGAAGAGTTGTATGCGGTAAAAGATTGTGAAGAGGACTTGCAGGATGAAGTGTTGAGAGTGCTTGATAAGAGGGTGGATGGTAGTGAATATGGGACTCTGATGAGAGAGATTGGAGAGGAGGAAGTGAAGAGGACTGTGGATAGTATGTCAAGAAATAAAACGCCTGGAGAGGATGGGTTGCCTGTTGAATTTTATGCTTGGATTTGGGATGTTGTGAAGGATGATTTGGTGGAAGTGTATAGGTATATGTGGAGGAAGGAGAGAATGGTGGAAAGTATGAAGAGTGGAGTGGTTGTGTTGATTTATAAGAAAGGTGATGTGAATGATGTGAGGAATTGGAGGCCGATAACTTTGTTGAATGTAGATTATAAGGTGTTTGCTAAAATAATTACAAATAGGATGAGAGATGTGGTTGAGCAGGTGATTGGAGAAGAACAAGTGTGTGGAGTGCCTGGGAGAAGAATAAATGGAAACTTGTGTTTGTTGAGAGATTTGTTATGGGATAGTATGAGTAGGAAACAGGAGGTTAGAGTGATGTCGATAGATTTTGAAAAGGCGTTTGATCGTCTGTCACATAGGTTTTTGTTTAGAGTATTAGTGAGAATGGGATTCCCGGGTGATTTTGTAAATGTTGTAAGGATGCTGTATGATGGAGCATATAGTAAGGTTTTGATAAACGGTTGGATGTCTGAGAAGGTGAAAGTATGTTCTGGTGTAAGGCAGGGTTGTCCGTTGTCCCCTATGGCTTTTATATGTGCTATGGAGCCATTATTAGAGATGTTGCGGCGGGATAAGTGTGTTAGAGGGTTAAAAATTCCAGGGAGTGGTGGGAGAGAAGTCAAAGTTTTGGCCTACATGGATGATGTGTGTATTTTGGGAGAGTCTGTGGCTGTTATGAGAAGGGCAAAGTTACTAGTTGGATTGTTTTGTGGAGCGTCTGGGTTTAAGGTGAATTGGTCCAAAAGTGAGTATAAATGTTTTGGTAGTATGCAAGGAAGTGAGGATGTGGGTATGAAGAATATTGAAGGTGGTATTCAGGTTTTAGGTGTTAAAATGGATGAAAGATTGGATGGGAGAGAAAGTTGGGATGATGTAGAGAAGAGAGTGTCCAAAAAATTGAGTCTTTGGAGGTTGAGAGATTTGTCTATGGTTGGGAAAGTGCTGGTTGTGAAAAGTGTAATATTGCCTATTTTATTGTATGTGGCAATAGTGTTTCCGCCAAGTTATATGGTTTTAAGGAAGTTAAAAAGAATTTTGTTTGTGTTTTTTTGGGGTACAAAAGTGGAAAGAGTGAGGAGAGAAGTTGTGATGAAGGATGGTAGTAAGGGTGGAATGGGATTTCCAAATCTAGATGTGTATTTGGGGGTGAATGTGGTGTTTGCGGTTAGAAGGATGATGAGAGGAGAAAAGAATTTTGCATGTATGTTGAGATATTTAGGTGGGCGTGTGTTATGCAAATTAGGTTGGCTGGAGAGAGATTTGAGAGTGCCTTATGCGTTTGTGTGCCCGAGTTGGTATTTGTATGTGGAAAAGTTTTTGGAGAGTTATAGGTTGATTGGTGTGAGAAAGGAGTTGTTTGAAAGTAAGAAGAATGTGTTTGGGTATGTCGCCGCAAGTGAGGTGGAGTGTCCGATTAATATGGTAAGAGGCCAGGATGTGTCTAAGGTGTGGAAGAGTTTAATGACAGATGGAATATCAAATAGACAGAGAGAGATAGGATGGCAGTGTTTGCATGGAGCCCTACCAGTAAGAGAGTTCCAAAGGAATCGAGGTATTGGAAGGAGTGAAATATGTCCGAGGGAAGATTGTAGTGGGGTTGAAAGTGTGATGCATGTGATTTGGAATTGTGACATGGCTCAGAATGTATGGAGAGGGATAGGTCCGTTGTGTAAGGAGTTGACTGGGATAAATAGGTTCTCATATGAGGTTGTGATGTTTGGTCTTAGTATGATTGGAAGAAAGAATGAAAGGGTGTTGTTTGTGTTGTTGGCGATTGTGAAGGAAGTCTTGTGGGATGTTAGAAATTTATATGTGTTTAAGAGAAAAGATGTGACTGTGGAAGGAAGTTTAAGAATGATTCTGGATAGGTTGTACACCGTTTATTTACGTGATAAAAAGAAATTAGGTGAAATAGATGCAGAGGGGATATGGAAATTTTTGAAGTGGAGACATGTTGTAAGGGTGTAATGGTGATGGTATTTGAATTTGTTTTGAATTTGCTTTGAACAAATAAAGAATGACCTAATGATGAGTTAGACTTTACCATGAGTCAAAAATGACGCGTTATCTAAGTGGTGTTTAGTCTAAACCTGAAGGTTTATAAAAAAAAAAAAAAAAAAAAAAAAAAATCTGTTCTTATCAGTTTAATATCTGATACGTCCCCTATCTGGGGACCATATATTAAATGGATTTTTGAGAACGGGGGCCGATTTCGAAGCTTGCTTCCGTCGCCCTATGCATTGACCCGATATGGCAGTATCTTCGGGTACAGTGCACCACCCCCTTACAGGGTTAAAAAGAAAGATTCCTACTTTCATTGCTACCTGCTTGCTGGCTAGCCAGCTAGCCAGCCCTGTGGGCCTTGCTGCTGCTGCAGCCAAAAAACAAAAGGTGGTGCTGCTGCTGCTTCTGCTGCTTCTGCTTCTGCTTGTGTCTGGCCGCTGTTGGAGCGTCCAGGCACAGGACTTCTGCTGCTGCTGACTAAATGGCCTCCTTAATTGGATCATTTGAGTAGCCAGCACACCTGTGCAGGTAGGGCATGACATGATAGGCAGCTGCCTTGATAGCGGGTGGGTGCTGAATGTTCCTAATTGACAAAATAAGATTAATGCTTATGAAGAAATATAAAATCTCATCCCTTCCCCAATATCGCGCCACACCCCTACCCCTTAATTCCCTGGTTGAACTTGATGGACATATGTCTTTTTTCGACCGTACTAACTATGTAACTATGTAACATAACATGGGGGGGGGGGGGTCTCCTGGCTGTTCACACAGGTGTGTCATTGCTGTACATTGACCATGCATTGCTTCTGTGGTATTGCAAAGGCAAAGACAAATGCTTCCAGCCATCCATTGCACTAATGGATTGGTCATCAGCTGGCTGTCTATGTCCCGCATCAATATAGACCAAAGTACAGAGGGTTAGGCTATGCTATTGTGCACCAGAAGGTGCGAGGCCCTTGCTAAATTCTGTGCACAGACTTTGAGATCTATACTTTAGACTGTATCTAAACCTGCTCCAACATGGACTGACATTCTGGCCTACTTTCAGCCGATGCGACTTGTCTGTCGCTGAACAGTCGCTTTTTATGTATTCAGCACCTATGTATAATGTTGTAAAAATGCTCTAGAAGCTAAAGTCGCAGAAATGTCACACATATTTGGCCTGCAACTTTCTGTGCGACAAATTCAGACAGGAAAAATCAGTATAAATCCTTAGAAAATTATCCCCCAGTGTCTCCATCTGCTGGCGGTATTGAATAAGCATTGCTGCACTGATGGGGTATGCATTAGACGAAAAAAAAGAAGAAAAAGAAGAATAATACGCCCAGAAAAGAGGCGAAAAGGAGAAAAACGTAAAAAAACGTGAAAAAAAAGTAAGAGGAAGAGAAGGGAAAAAAAGGTGGAAATGGGTTTAAAAGTGATTTCGGCGGAGAAATATATATATATATATATATATATATATATATATATATACGCGCACACACACACATATATATAAACGTATTCTCCGTTGAGATATTGCAGCCGCTGCTGTGTCCAGGCCCAGGAGCCTTAGCACTGTGCTGTGATGTCACTCAATACCACTGACATCACTAGGTGTAAACAACATCTCTCCTTTGCTGTGTATGTGACTATGGAGCTGTTTGGTGATGTCGTCTATTATGGCCTTCATAGAAGCAACAGGAGATTGTTGCATCCATCTAGAACCCTCAGAACTACAGTGCTATGATGTCACTCACTTCCACAGGCCTTGCAGAGTGTAAACAACAACAACCCAGCTTTGTTGTGTATGTAACCATAGGGATTTGTGATGTCACCTAGAACCTTCACAGCAGCGACAGCTTTATGAGGAGCATCAGCACTGCTCTGCCTGAGCAGAACCATCACCGCCATAGGTTGTCAAATAACCCGGGTTTAACCCACACAGGTAAGTCCAATGGGGTGCAGGCATGTCCTCTATGCTTACAGCTTCCCGTGGGTGTTGGTTTGATACCGTTTGGGGACAGCCAAGGAGGCATCTGCAGGCAACAAAGGTAGGTGTGTGCTTGTGTGTGTGTTTCCTATGCAGATCCTAAGCCCAGTGTCACATGCAAGTAGGAGGAGTAAGAAGGGTTCCTGGCAAATCCGGGTTATGGATTGCATTTAAAAAGGCCCCGTGGGAGTGCAATGGGCCCCTGTCTTGCTGCTTAGCAATAATGGTATGGGTTTAGGTTCTGCTGTGTGTACTGGTGGTTGACTGCCCCCCAGCCCAGAGTGTGCATGGAAAATTGTCTGGCAGCCTCCCTGACAGCAAGCAGTGATAGTGCCCATGAAGGGCACCTTGTTGGGCCCGCCCCTTTCACGGTTATCGCTTCTCGGCCTTTTGGCTAAGATCAAGTGTAGTATCTGTTCTTATCAGTTTTCATGCTGGTGGGGATGGGTGCTGCATGGAGGATGCAGGTGTACCAGGGCTTTCCGGGGCTGGTTCTGAGGAATCAGCTCGACGGCTGCCCCGATGTGACCTGTTCCCTTCGGGTCTCGCCATGAGGCTGAGAGGGTCTAGAGCCGAGGTACTTTTGTGCCTCGGGGAGTGGTGACCCCGAGGTGCCGAAACTCACTGGGAGAATAGACTCACTGAGTTGAAGCACGGGCACCATAATCTCTTCACCTTGTGGCACTCACCTCTTGATTCCCGGCCTTCTGGCTAGGATCAGAGAAATTTTTATAGATCCGGCCGGATGTCCGGGCAGTATATCTGCACACATTCACTTATTTATTTATTTTTTGTCTCACTGTGTCACTTTTTGCGTGTTGTGTGTTCACAGGATTTGTCAGGATGCGGTAGCCCTTCTGGGTGTCCCTCCTGGCGGTCTAGGGGAGGTGTGTGTGGCCATTAGGTTCCGCACCTCCCTGCAAACACCCCGGGTACTCCTGCTTTGGCAGGGTACCTACCGTAATCGGCTCTGCGGGCAGATACCTTGGCTAACGCCAAGGGGGATGCCGGGAGCATTTGTGGTCCCCTAGTAGCTTCGGCGAAAAGGGACATCGAACCTGGAACCTCGCAGGTACCTTTTGGTCCAGAGGCGAAGGGTAAGGTTTGTTGGGGGGCCTCTCTCCTATCGGAGAAGGGCTTGCGATAGACCGCATCCTTTGTGCACGTTTTTTTTAGTGTAACACGTTTGCACTTTTTCTTGCACTTTGGGTGAATCGAAAGCACGTTCCTCGGCTTTAGAAAAAAAAAAATCTGTTCTTATCAGTTTAATATCTGATACGTCCCCTATCTGGGGACCATATATTAAATGGATTTTTGAGAACGGGGTCCGATTTCGAAGCTTGCTTCCGTCGCCCTATGCATTGACCCGATATGGCAGTATCTTCGGGTACAGTGCACCACCCCCTTACAGGGTTAAAAAGAAAGATTCCTACTTTCATTGCTACCTGCTTGCTGGCTAGCCAGCTAGCCAGCCCTGTGGGCCTTGCTGCTGCTGCAGCCAAAAAACAAAAGGTGGTGCTGCTGCTGCTTCTGCTGCTTCTGCTTCTGCTTGTGTCTGGCCGCTGTTGGAGCGTCCAGGCACAGGACTTCTGCTGCTGCTGACTAAATGGCCTCCTTAATTGGATCATTTGAGTAGCCAGCACACCTGTGCAGGTAGGGCATGACATGATAGGCAGCTGCCTTGATAGCGGGTGGGTGCTGAATGTTCCTAATTGACAAAATAAGATTAATGCTTATGAAGAAATATAAAATCTCATCCCTTCCCCAATATCGCGCCACACCCCTACCCCTTAATTCCCTGGTTGAACTTGATGGACATATGTCTTTTTTCGACCGTACTAACTATGTAACTATGTAACATAACATGGGGGGGGGGGGGGGGGTCTCCTGGCTGTTCACACAGGTGTGTCATTGCTGTACATTGACCATGCATTGCTTCTGTGGTATTGCAAAGGCAAAGACAAATGCTTCCAGCCATCCATTGCACTAATGGATTGGTCATCAGCTGGCTGTCTATGTCCCGCATCAATATAGACCAAAGTACAGAGGGTTAGGCTATGCTATTGTGCACCTACCTGATGCATCAGAAGGTGCGAGGCCCTTGCTAAATTCTGTGCACAGACTTTGAGATCTATACTTTAGACTGTATCTAAACCTGCTCCAACATGGACTGACATTCTGGCCTACTTTCAGCCGATGCGACTTGTCTGTCGCTGAACAGTCGCTTTTTATGTATTCAGCACCTATGTATAATGTTGTAAAAATGCTCTAGAAGCTAAAGTCGCAGAAATGTCACACATATTTGGCCTGCAACTTTCTGTGCGACAAATTCAGACAGGAAAAATCAGTATAAATCCTTAGAAAATTATCCCCCAGTGTCTCCATCTGCTGGCGGTATTGAATAAGCATTGCTGCACTGATGGGGTATGCATTAGACGAAAAAAAAGAAGAAAAAGAAGAATAATACGCCCAGAAAAGAGGCGAAAAGGAGAAAAACGTAAAAAAACGTGAAAAAAAAGTAAGAGGAAGAGAAGGGAAAAAAAGGTGGAAATGGGTTTAAAAGTGATTTCGGCGGAGAAATATATATATATATATATATATATATATATATATATATATACGCGCACACACACACATATATATAAACGTATTCTCCGTTGAGATATTGCAGCCGCTGCTGTGTCCAGGCCCAGGAGCCTTAGCACTGTGCTGTGATGTCACTCAATACCACTGACATCACTAGGTGTAAACAACATCTCTCCTTTGCTGTGTATGTGACTATGGAGCTGTTTGGTGATGTCGTCTATTATGGCCTTCATAGAAGCAACAGGAGATTGTTGCATCCATCTAGAACCCTCAGAACTACAGTGCTATGATGTCACTCACTTCCACAGGCCTTGCAGAGTGTAAACAACAACAACCCAGCTTTGTTGTGTATGTAACCATAGGGATTTGTGATGTCACCTAGAACCTTCACAGCAGCGACAGCTTTATGAGGAGCATCAGCACTGCTCTGCCTGAGCAGAACCATCACCGCCATAGGTTGTCAAATAACCCGGGTTTAACCCACACAGGTAAGTCCAATGGGGTGCAGGCATGTCCTCTATGCTTACAGCTTCCCGTGGGTGTTGGTTTGATACTGTTTGGGGACAGCCAAGGAGGCATCTGCAGGCAACAAAGGTAGGTGTGTGCTTGTGTGTGTGTTTCCTATGCAGATCCTAAGCCCAGTGTCACATGCAAGTAGGAGGAGTAAGAAGGGTTCCTGGCAAATCCGGGTTATGGATTGCATTTAAAAAGGCCCCGTGGGAGTGCAATGGGCCCCTGTCTTGCTGCTTAGCAATAATGGTATGGGTTTAGGTTCTGCTGTGTGTACTGGTGGTTGACTGCCCCCCAGCCCAGAGTGTGCATGGAAAATTGTCTGGCAGCCTCCCTGACAGCAAGCAGTGATAGTGCCCATGAAGGGCACCTTGTTGGGCCCGCCCCTTTCACGGTTATCGCTTCTCGGCCTTTTGGCTAAGATCAAGTGTAGTATCTGTTCTTATCAGTTTTATATCTGATACGTCCCCTATCTGGGGACCATATATTAAATGGATTTTTGAGAACGGGGGCCGATTTAGAAGCTTGCTTCCGTCGCCCTATGCATTGACCCGATATGGCAGTATCTTCGGGTACAGTGCACCACCCCCTTACAGGGTTAAAAAGAAAGATTCCTACTTTCATTGCTACCTGCTTGCTGGCTAGCCAGCTAGCCAGCCCTGTGGGCCTTGCTGCTGCTGCAGCCAAAAAACAAAAGGTGGTGCTGCTGCTGCTTCTGCTGCTTCTGCTTGTGTCTGGAATACTTGTGAGAAAAAAGACCAATGGATCCAGGCGCTGCTCTATCCAGGTATACACAGGATGCAGGTAAGTGTTCTTAATCAAGCAATTTTATTGAACACAAAACAACAAAAGGATCATGACGCGTTTCATTAATTGCTCCACACGGTTTGTTGTTTATCTCCTTGTGTGTCCATGTGGCCTACAGTACGTGGGTCGTACTACCCAATGCCTCAGGGAGAGGATCAACAAACATCGTAGCAATGCAAATTTAGGGTTCACCTTGCATAGTGTATCTCGGCATCTGCTGACCCACCATCAGTCTGATTTCAGTTGCATGAAACTTCAGGCTATAGAAAATATTGCACTTGATAATTCCCAGAGATTCAGCTTATTGAGAAGGAGAGAGAATTTCTGGATCTTTAAACTCCGTACCCTTGTACCGTCTGGTTTGAATGAGTTGGTGGAGACTGCCTTGTGATATTGCAACATTCAGCGGTTATAACATCTTAATAGCTTTATTTTTCCATTAATTATCATTATTTTTTTTTTTTTTTTAATATTTTTTTTTAATATTTTTTTTTTTTTTTTTTTTTTAAATCTTTTAGATATGGGTATATGATTGTGTAGACATACTGGATGGGGACGCCTTTTGTCTAAGTATTTATCATCACATTTTGTTAGTAGCTGTCACAGCGTTGACTCCTTATTTATACTATTTTATTATTAAGATCCAGACTTAATTTTATTAGTATTTTAATGTACATTTATTTTGTGTATTTATATATATCAATTCATTTTTTATGTAATCATGTACTGTTTATAGGGATCATCGCATTTTTTATTAATTATTTTCTATCAATTAATTTATTCTGGCGTGTTAAATAATTTATTATGTGTGTTCAGAAGGTACATTTTAGTTTGTGGTTGTTGCTGTTAGAAACGCCCGATATGGACATCCTAAGGCGTTTTTTTTTTATTATTATTATTTTTTTAATTTTTTTTAAATTTTTTTTTTTTTTTTTTTTTTTTTTTTTTTTATTCCCACCCTTTAACATGGGATATTGTGGATTACTTATATCTCTTGCCTTCATTTCATTTATTTATTTTTGTATTTATTTTACCTTTTTCTTCCATAGATGGTGTTGTTCCCTATGTTGTTTACTCACTATGTTGGGCGCTCCGCTGCAAGCCGCGCCCTGTGGACTGTGATTGGTTGTTTTCCGTTCAGAGACGTCTGCTTGGCAACGCGTCCGTGGATACTCCTGTCACTGCTATGCCGGTGCGTGCTGCGAGTGGAGCGCCTTACAATAGACCGATGCCATTGTTTATGTTTATTTTCAGCCACATGGCTATGTTGTTTACCTCGTCAGAGCTCCCGCATGTGTTTGTCACATTGCCGATTCCACCCATGTTATATCACTTAGTACTGTTTATATTGATGTTATATTATCATAATCGAACGCACACCTGTATGTTTTAGACAATAATTATTTTCTGCTGTTTCTACATGTAAATTAAGTTTTTTGTAAGTGGACTGGATGTGACATCACATTCAGCCCACCCCTTCCTGACCTGTACCTCCTCCACCTTGCCATTATATAAAGGGTGCTTGTTGTAGCAGCACCTAGATCATCTGAGGAAGGGGAATTTACCCCGAAACGCGTCATGATCCTTTTGTTGTTTTGTGTTCAATAAAATTGCTTGATTAAGAACACTTACCTGCATCCTGTGTATACCTGGATAGAGCAGCGCCTGCATCCATTGGTCTTTTTTCTCACAAGTATTCCAGTTTCTACAGGGCGTTGACACGCTCCTGTGACCATCAGGCTCGGCAGCTCATCCAACTCTATCTGGTACCCCAATCAAGGGGTGATATGCGCAATTCTTCTACTTTAAGGTGAGCGGCCACCCTGACTTAAGTCCTGGGTGTACATTCAGCATACTTTTTGGTTCCCTTACCTGCCAAGGGTAATACACGAGGCGCTGCCTCCCGGTTGTCTTTTTTGTCTTTATTTCTTCGTAGGTCTTGGCTGTCCAGGAGGACAGACCAATAGGTGCATTTGTGCCCACTACCGGAGCGACTCGTGTAAAATCCATATCTTACACATCTATTTCTGGAGTACACTTCCCTCCAGTGACTGGCATCATGGATCTAAAGGATTCCCGTCTGAACAAAAGATCTACATTCTTCAACTCTATGATCTCCACAGAACCCGTGAGAACGGAAGATCTCCTTTCATCCAATGCATTAACAGGTACGCCTGATGAACTGGCTCGTATGAAATCTCTCTTCTTTGAACTAGAGAAACTTTCCCTTGAGGAAACCCAACATCATTTAGACAGTTCATTTTTAGAGGTATACCTGGCAGAACAGATCATTCCACGTGGACTGAGATTGCGCCCTCTACCTACGTTTGAGGATGATTCCGAGTTCTGTGGATCTTGGGACCATGCACTTAATTTTTGCTCTAACACCATTTTGAAACTTTTGAGAGACAAACGTAACATCTTAGTTGAAAACGTTTCAAATAGGATAGACTCATGTATTTTGTTACTTTCAGCGTATGAACACTTACCAGAGTATGCGTCATGGCTCTCTAGTTTTAAGAGGAAAGTACATAAGTTTGAAGTAGACATTATGCACAAAAAGATAGGCAAACTAAATAGAGATAGGGACGATTATAGGTCCAACAATATCCGTTATTGGTTAAATAACCATACCCATTTAAAACATACAGATAACCAATTATCCTCTGCACAACAATCAGACACCTGCCTGCCTAACACACCGGCATTTTCCAGTCACAAACCCAATTTTACTAGACAGCGCAAAATATCACTTTCCAACCGGAATAAGCAGAATTTGAATACATATCAACATCCACGGACCTTTAAGGCTTCCAATCATCAGGGTAATCAATACCCTAACAAAAGAAAAGCAATAAATCATGTTACTAAGCCGGTTATTCAGTCCAACACTGTCAATAATAAAAATAATGTTCATAACAAAAATAGTAATACTAATATAAACATTTCTTCAATTAGATCTCAACCCATTAATGTTGCGAATAGTCTAGTTAAATCCAATACACAGTCACTTGGCAACCTTTGTGTTACAACTAATCATCCAGTACCTCTAATTCCCGAGGTGATTCATAGTAACCATTTAGCACCTCTAATTCCTGAGGTGATACATAGTACCACTTTAGTATCCACTACTGATAGTGCTTTGCCATCTACAGAACAAGTAGGCTATTGTTCTGTATCCAATAATGTTTCACAGGATTTGTTGGACCTCCTTGAGTTTTTACCAAGCGGGACCAACAATCTTCCCACAGGGAGGTTTGATAACAGCGATAATTCGCTGCTAGAGGACTCCCTTATTACGGTACACCATGTCACACCCAGTACTTCAACTTCAGTCATAGAACACCAGTTTTATACCCCAACAGGACCTAATATCTCCCTTTCAGCCCTCACTATACATGAGGATCCTGATCTAGATGACTCCATCCAAGCCAACACAACAGCTTTTTTAGGGCTTCCTCAAATTGTGAACATTACCCCTCCCAATTTGAAAACACTGGAATCCCAGCCAGTAGAGACGGTACATGTAGCCCCACCATTAGGTCTAAAAAGAAAAGACAGAGGAAAAGAGGGTGCAGAGGAGGAGGTAAGAGACGAAAAGAAAAAGAGAACAAACCATCACAACCAACTACAGAAACGGTAACTACCGTGAACATTTTTAATTTGTCTAAATATATCTTGGATGAGATTGAGTTAGATGTACTTAGAAAAGGCTTATCTTTCTGTCCGACTGATAAGTCCAATAATTTTAATTTATTTATGGATCTTAATAATTTTATTAGGAAGTTAACTATCAAGCGGTTTTTTGCTATGAAGGACACAGAGGGCCCCACCAACTCTGAGTATAACCCCATCACCACTTATGTTGAGACCCTGGATCCACCCCCCATTTGCACTGGGGTTCGCCCTAAATCTACTTTTTTTCCCCTGCAAGCCAGGGGTTGCTTTATTGAGACCTTCTTTGCTTTGGTCAACACTGATCTAGAGGGTCTCTCTAAAGGCAACCAGAAAAAGCCCAGTAATATCAATCAGAAGGAAGCTTTGGCCATCAAACAATTGGCGGACAATGCAAACATTGTTATTAAGTCTGCAGATAAGGGGGGGGGAATTGTTATCATGGACCGGGACAACTATATTAAAGAAGCACTCAGACTACTATCAGACACTAAGTTTTATAGACCCCTTTCTTTTAATCCTACTACTATTTATTTGAAAGAGTTGCATATTTTGGTGATGAAAGGCTATACGGAAGGTGTTCTTACCAAGTCAGAAAAAGATTACCTACTAGTTACAGAACCCGCACTTCCCCTTTTTTACTTTTTACCCAAAATCCACAAGTGTGTCATGAACCCCCCAGGTCGTCCGATAGTGTCAGGGATTAATTCCCTGACCGCGAATTTGTCACACTATGTGGATTTATTACTCCAGAAACATGTGATAGGCTTAAAATCCTTTCTAAAAGACACAGCTCAATTTATTAACAGTGTGGTTGATACAACATGGGAAGACCATTTTCTTTTGGTCACCATGGATGTTTCTTCTTTGTATACGGTGATTGACCATGAATTAGGAGTAAACGCTGTCAAACAGTTTTTATTACGAGATCTTAACATGCCTGATGTCCAGAGAGAGTTTGTATTGGAAAGCCTGATGTTCATTTTAAAACACAATTACTTCGAGTTTCAAAAACAAATCTACTCGCAAGACACGGGTACCGCTATGGGTTCTAAGATGGCGCCCAGTTTTGCGAATCTATTTGTGGGGCTTTTTGAGGAGACGGTCATATATACCCATCCCCTTTTTGTACATTGTCATTTGTTTAAAAGGTATATTGATGATATTTTTTTTATCTGGGATGGTGGTAGTTTGGAGCTCAATAGATTTTTAACGGATCTTAATTTAAATCAATGGGGCCTTAATTTTACGCAGTCTGTTTACAATAACCATGCAGAATTCCTAGATGTGGTAGTCTTTCATGATGAGTCCAAAAAACTGCACACTAAGACGCACTTTAAAGCGGTAGATAGTAATAGTTACTTAGATTTTGGTAGTGCCCATTTTAAAAAATGGCTGACTAATATCCCTTTCGGACAGTTTAAAAGGATCCGTAGAAACTGTACCCTTCAGAGCGACTTTGATAAGCAAAGTAAAACACTAGAAGCAAGATTTGCTGCTAAAAGATATCCAAGGAAACTGGTTAAAGCGTCACTTGATAGAGCCAGACCCCTAACCCAAAAAGAGTGTCTTGTTCCAAAAGATATAACTGAGCATACGGAACAAAAAACTGTACCCGATTGGGCGGGCAACTTTATTACTACTTTTAATCAGGACCATCAGGCCATTAGGAACATTTTTAATACACATTGGCATGTTTTATGTAAGGATCCTTTTTTGAATTCATTACTACCACCTAAGCCTGGCATCACTTTCAGAAGAGGCCGCACTTTAAAGAATATTTTAGCGCCAAGTAGACTAAAGGCACCCAAGAAGGTTTCAGAGACCTTTTTAACCACAGTTGGGACGTTTAAATGTGGACACAACAGATGTAAGTGCTGCGACTCAATTGTGAGTCGCAGTAAAACATTTGTTTCCACTGTCTCCCATGAAAGTTTTAAAACTAAAACATTCATTAATTGCTCCACACGGTTTGTTGTTTATCTCCTTGAGTGTCCATGTGGCCTACAGTACGTGGGTCGTACTACCCAATGCCTCAGGGAGAGGATCAACAAACATCGTAGCAATGCAAATTTAGGGTTCACCTTGCATAGTGTATCTCGGCATCTGCTGACCCACCATCAGTCTGATTTCAGTTGCATGAAACTTCAGGCTATAGAAAATATTGCACTTGATAATTCCCAGAGATTCAGCTTATTGAGAAGGAGAGAGAATTTCTGGATCTTTAAACTCCGTACCCTTGTACCGTCTGGTTTGAATGAGTTGGTGGAGACTGCCTTGTGATATTGCAACATTCAGCGGTTATAACATCTTAATAGCTTTATTTTTCCATTAATTATCATTATTTTATTTTTTTATTTTTTTATATTTTTTTTTTTTTTATTTTTATTTTTTTATTTTTTTAAATCTTTTAGATATGGGTATATGATTGTGTAGACATACTGGATGGGGACGCCTTTTGTCTAAGTATTTATCATCACATTTTGTTAGTAGCTGTCACAGCGTTGACTCCTTATTTATACTATTTTATTATTAAGATCCAGACTTAATTTTATTAGTATTTTAATGTACATTTATTTTGTGTATTTATATATATCAATTCATTTTTTATGTAATCATGTACTGTTTATAGGGATCATCGCATTTTTTATTAATTATTTTCTATCAATTAATTTATTCTGGCGTGTTAAATAATTTATTATGTGTGTTCAGAAGGTACATTTTAGTTTGTGGTTGTTGCTGTTAGAAACGCCCGATATGGACATCCTAAGGCGTTTTTTTTTTATTATTATTATTTTTTTAATTTTTTTTAAATTTTTTTTTTTTTTTTTTTTTTTTTTTTTTTATTCCCACCCTTTAACATGGGATATTGTGGATTACTTATATCTCTTGCCTTCATTTCATTTATTTATTTTTGTATTTATTTTACCTTTTTCTTCCATAGATGGTGTTGTTCCCTATGTTGTTTACTCACTATGTTGGGCGCTCCGCTGCAAGCCGCGCCCTGTGGACTGTGATTGGTTGTTTTCCGTTCAGAGACGTCTGCTTGGCAACGCGTCCGTGGATACTCCTGTCACTGCTATGCCGGTGCGTGCTGCGAGTGGAGCGCCTTACAGTAGACCGATGCCATTGTTTATGTTTATTTTCAGCCACATGGCTATGTTGTTTACCTCGTCAGAGCTCCCGCATGTGTTTGTCACATTGCCGATTCCACCCATGTTATATCACTTAGTACTGTTTATATTGCGTTATATTATCATAATCGAACGCACACCTGTATGTTTTAGACAATAATTATTTTCTGCTGTTTCTACATGTAAATTAAGTTTTTTGTAAGTGGACTGGATGTGACATCACATTCAGCCCACCCCTTCCTGACCTGTACCTCCTCCACCTTGCCATTATATAAAGGGTGCTTGTTGTAGCAGCACCTAGATCATCTGAGGAAGGGGAATTTACCCCGAAACGCGTCATGATCCTTTTGTTGTTTTGTGTTCAATAAAATTGCTTGATTAAGAACACTTACCTGCATCCTGTGTATACCTGGATAGAGCAGCGCCTGGATCCATTGGTCTTTTTTCTCACAAGTATTCCAGTTTCTACAGGGCGTTGACACGCTCCTGTGACCATCAGGCTCGGCAGCTCATCCAACTCTATCTGGTACCCCAATCAAGGGGTGATATGCGCAATTCTTCTACTTTAAGGTGAGCGGCCACCCTGACTTAAGTCCTGGGTGTACATTCAGCATACTTTTTGGTTCCCTCACCTGCCAAGGGTAATACACGAGGCGCTGCCTCCCGGTTGTCTTTTTTGTCTTTATTTCTGCTTGTGTCTGGCCGCTGTTGGAGCGTCCAGGCACAGGACTTCTGCTGCTGCTGACTAAATGGCCTCCTTAATTGGATCATTTGAGTAGCCAGCACACCTGTGCAGGTAGGGCATGACATGATAGGCAGCTGCCTTGATAGCGGGTGGGTGCTGAATGTTCCTAATTGACAAAATAAGATTAATGCTTATGAAGAAATATAAAATCTCATCCCTTCCCCAATATCGCGCCACACCCCTACCCCTTAATTCCCTGGTTGAACTTGATGGACATATGTCTTTTTTCGACCGTACTAACTATGTAACTATGTAACATAACATGGGGGGGGGGGGGGTCTCCTGGCTGTTCACACAGGTGTGTCATTGCTGTACATTGACCATGCATTGCTTCTGTGGTATTGCAAAGGCAAAGACAAATGCTTCCAGCCATCCATTGCACTAATGGATTGGTCATCAGCTGGCTGTCTATGTCCCGCATCAATATAGACCAAAGTACAGAGGGTTAGGCTATGCTATTGTGCACCTACCTGATGCATCAGAAGGTGCGAGGCCCTTGCTAAATTCTGTGCACAGACTTTGAGATCTATACTTTAGACTGTATCTAAACCTGCTCCAACATGGACTGACATTCTGGCCTACTTTCAGCCGATGCGACTTGTCTGTCGCTGAACAGTCGCTTTTTATGTATTCAGCACCTATGTATAATGTTGTAAAAATGCTCTAGAAGCTAAAGTCGCAGAAATGTCACACATATTTGGCCTGCAACTTTCTGTGCGACAAATTCAGACAGGAAAAATCAGTATAAATCCTTAGAAAATTATCCCCCAGTGTCTCCATCTGCTGGCGGTATTGAATAAGCATTGCTGCACTGATGGGGTATGCATTAGACGAAAAAAAAGAAGAAAAAGAAGAATAATACGCCCAGAAAAGAGGCGAAAAGGAGAAAAACGTAAAAAAACGTGAAAAAAAAGTAAGAGGAAGAGAAGGGAAAAAAAGGTGGAAATGGGTTTAAAAGTGATTTCGGCGGAGAAATATATATATATATATATATATATATATATATATATATATATATATATACGCGCACACACACACATATATATAAACGTATTCTCCGTTGAGATATTGCAGCCGCTGCTGTGTCCAGGCCCAGGAGCCTTAGCACTGTGCTGTGATGTCACTCAATACCACTGACATCACTAGGTGTAAACAACATCTCTCCTTTGCTGTGTATGTGACTATGGAGCTGTTTGGTGATGTCGTCTATTATGGCCTTCATAGAAGCAACAGGAGATTGTTGCATCCATCTAGAACCCTCAGAACTACAGTGCTATGATGTCACTCACTTCCACAGGCCTTGCAGAGTGTAAACAACAACAACCCAGCTTTGTTGTGTATGTAACCATAGGGATTTGTGATGTCACCTAGAACCTTCACAGCAGCGACAGCTTTATGAGGAGCATCAGCACTGCTCTGCCTGAGCAGAACCATCACCGCCATAGGTTGTCAAATAACCCGGGTTTAACCCACACAGGTAAGTCCAATGGGGTGAAGGCATGTCCTCTATGCTTACAGCTTCCCGTGGGTGTTGGTTTGATACCGTTTGGGGACAGCCAAGGAGGCATCTGCAGGCAACAAAGGTAGGTGTGTGCTTGTGTGTGTGTTTCCTATGCAGATCCTAAGCCCAGTGTCACATGCAAGTAGGAGGAGTAAGAAGGGTTCCTGGCAAATCCGGGTTATGGATTGCATTTAAAAAGGCCCCGTGGGAGTGCAATGGGCCCCTGTCTTGCTGCTTAGCAATAATGGTATGGGTTTAGGTTCTGCTGTGTGTACTGGTGGTTGACTGCCCCCCAGCCCAGAGTGTGCATGGAAAATTGTCTGGCAGCCTCCCTGACAGCAAGCAGTGATAGTGCCCATGAAGGGCACCTTGTTGGGCCCGCCCCTTTCACGGTTATCGCTTCTCGGCCTTTTGGCTAAGATCAAGTGTAGTATCTGTTCTTATCAGTTTAATATCTGATACATCCCCTATCTGGGGACCATATATTAAATGGATTTTTGAGAACGGGGGCCGATTTCGAAGCTTGCTTCCGTCGCCCTATGCATTGACCCGATATGGCAGTATCTTCGGGTACAGTGCACCACCCCCTTACAGGGTTAAAAAGAAAGATTCCTACTTTCATTGCTACCTGCTTGCTGGCTAGCCAGCTCTGTGGGCCTTGCTGCTGCTGCAGCCAAAAAACAAAAGGTGGTGCTGCTGCTGCTTCTGCTGCTTCTGCTTCTGCTTGTGTCTGGCCGCTGTTGGAGCGTCCAGGCACAGGACTTCTGCTGCTGCTGACTAAATGGCCTCCTTAATTGGATCATTTGAGTAGCCAGCACACCTGTGCAGGTAGGGCATGACATGATAGGCAGCTGCCTTGATAGCGGGTGGGTGCTGAATGTTCCTAATTGACAAAATAAGATTAATGCTTATGAAGAAATATAAAATCTCATCCCTTCCCCAATATCGCGCCACACCCCTACCCCTTAATTCCCTGGTTGAACTTGATGGACATATGTCTTTTTTCGACCGTACTAACTATGTAACTATGTAACATAACATGGGGGGGGGGGGGGGGGTCTCCTGGCTGTTCACACAGGTGTGTCATTGCTGTACATTGACCATGCATTGCTTCTGTGGTATTGCAAAGGCAAAGACAAATGCTTCCAGCCATCCATTGCACTAATGGATTGGTCATCAGCTGGCTGTCTATGTCCCGCATCAATATAGACCAAAGTACAGAGGGTTAGGCTATGCTATTGTGCACCTACCTGATGCATCAGAAGGTGCGAGGCCCTTGCTAAATTCTGTGCACAGACTTTGAGATCTATACTTTAGACTGTATCTAAACCTGCTCCAACATGGACTGACATTCTGGCCTACTTTC